>NC_051073.1:54956954-55259454 GCF_004664715.2 Peromyscus leucopus
ACAAGGCATCAGTGGTGTGTTGGGTCTTTTCTTACTTGAAATACCTCCTAAAAACTATCAGACTAAATGTGCAGATGGCTTGCAAGTTGTTAAGTCACAGTGGAAAGGAAGTCAGTAAACACTATAAATCCAGGACTTAAAAATTTGTATCAGGACAAGCCAGCTTATTAACTCACCTTGATGGTCTCAAGAAAGCTGTATATTAACTCTTTGTATTAACCTTGCTTCTCTACTTATTTGCTCGTTCCCTCTCGGGAATGGCAATGCAAATCAAGCATATTTATAAGATACTACATTTTAAAGTTTTTATATTTTTAATTCAGAAAATATATGATTAGAGATTTAGTATTTTTGTAAGATGAACCACAACACTTAATTTCTTGATTTTATGTGTGCCTTATGCTGATACAGGTGAGATGAAAACTAATTATGTCTAACCTATGCATAATATGGTGCTTGTAATCGTACTCTGCAAATGTATATTGACTTGAATAGAATCAAATAGAATTGAAATAAATCAAATTGGGTGGAATTCAATTGAATTGAAACAAGCCTGAACTAATTTAGAATCTGCAATAATGCACAATAACTTGATTCTTTTGTATTGAATTAAAATTACCCTTAGTACTAAAAATAAAATTACTCCTTTTATGAAAAAGTCATTTCTGCTTATTGTTTATGAGGATCTATAGGCCTATTGTAAATGGTTTACTTTGTTCTTGAAGTAGGATTATTTGGTGATCTCCACAGCATCTATTATGCTAGAAAACTAGGCTGGAATTTGAAATGACTTCTCAATTTAGAATTCTCAATTTATTTCTCAGTCTAGACTAGAACCTTCCCTTGCTCTAATTGCCTGAAGTTCATCCTCAGTTATTGATTTGTGTGAATTCCCAAGGTCTTCAAATCTTCAGCACGATAAAATCATTTTAACTTTGTGTTACTAGCCTATGGGGAATCATGTGAAAATTCCTACCACACAGTGACAGGTGAGAACAAAGACCTCTGATTCTGAAAGTCTTGGGTTTGAATTTTGTATGACACTGACTAAAGCAACAAAATACTTATCTTTCCAAAACTATCAGTTAAATAAGTATATGATAATATGCATGTATATGATATATGTATATGACAAAGATATATACTGATGGATATAGAGATTAATAGAGTATTCAGGTCTATGTGTCAACATATAGATGTTAGCACTACAAATACAATGCTAATTCCATAAATGCTTGTGCCTAACACATCTGAGTGAGCATTAAAGGAGAAAACCAGAAATTCCAAAGTTTTCAAGCTCTAGAAAATGTTGAATGAAATAACAATAGAATTAGATGGGATTGATAGTGGTATTCCAAGAACTTAGGACTAAATGAGAAAGGAACACAGACAGCATTTCTCAGTATGTTACAAGAGAGAGTTGTATAGTAACTGATATTTACTGGACATCTACCATATGTCAGAGATTTTTTTAGTGCTTCCTATGCACTGATTTGACCTTCCAAACAACTCAGAGAGAAATATCCTTCCTCATAATTCCACTATAGAAACAGGGGACCTAGACTTAAGGGGAGGTCAGATCCAAAGTCCTGCCCAGTAGAAAATGTGAAGTAATATAGTGAAGATGGGAGGCCTGAACCTTACAAGAACTTTAGAGTATGTACAGAGAGTATACACATAAATATATTCTCACTGGAGGGTAAAGTTTTATATATACTACATATTTATATATACATTTGTACTCACATAAACAGAGCTTTAAACTTGAAAATAAAAAACAATGTCATCTAGTATTTGTCCATTTATTTTCAAAACTAAGGATGAACTCCCGGATCTTGAACCTACAAGGGAAACATTCTACTACGGACCTATATATCCTTGGTCTACTTTCACTTTACATTTGAGATCATGTCTTACTAAACTGCCTGGGCTAGCCTTGTGTTCATTCTGCACCTCAGGCATGCCTTGAATTATACTTATATTGCTTCAGTCCCCCAAGTATGAGGTAACTATAAATGCACAGATGAATGACTTGTCTGATGTCCCACTTTTAGTATATGGCAGAACGGAAGTTGAACCCAGACAGAGTGGTTCTAGTATCAGTCACATGGCTTTTCAAAGCAGAGGGTAAAAGGAAATGTGGTATTCCAACAGAATCAGTGAGTTTATGTTTATTGTAGAGATAGCCACAAGATTTATTCAACAGACTTCTAAGAGGGAGGAAATTTTAAGAGCCAGAAGATCAGGACACCTGCAGCTAGACAGTGTTCTCTCCATATGACAGAGATGCTGCAGCTGTGAAATTGCAACATGATTGCCTAAACAAAGCCAGCGTAATGACAGCACCAGTCAACATGCCAGTGCCGAGAGAGAAACTGCACAAGGTCCCATCCCTACATGAAGAGCTATGGGCAATCAGTAGCTACTGAAAGATGAGAATAAGTCTTTTCCAGGGACAAGTCCCCTGCTAGGCTATCTGACTCCAGATGGTCAGTCCTAAACACATGCATGTGAGAACAACACTCAGTATGTTGTGTGTGTGTGTGTGTGTGTGTGTGTGTGTGTGTGTGTGTGTGTATCCCAGTTTGTTTCTCTGTTGCTGTAGTGAACAATGGCCAAATCAGTCTTGAAGAGGAAAGGGTTCATTTGGTCTATAGGTCATAGTACATTATCAAAGTAAGCCAAGCCATGAGTTAAAAGTCAGAAAGCTAGAGAGAGGAACTAAAGCAAAGATCATGGAGGAACACTGATCATTTGCTTCCCATGGTGCAGTCACTACATTCTCTTCTACAGCCCAAGACCCCTTGCCCAGGAATGGCACCACTCACAGAGGGCTGGGCCCTTCCACAAGAAACATTTATCAAGGAAACGACCCACAGAATTGCATACAAAGAGGTTTCCTCTTCCCAGAAGACTGTAGCTTGTGTCTAGTTGACAAAAAAATAAATAAATAACTAATACAGTGTGTGTGTGTGTGTGTGTGTGTGTGTGTGTGTGTGTGTGTGTGTGTGTTAGCATAATGACAGATGAGGTTATGAATTTGAGAGGGAATTGGAGGAACATAGATGGGAAAGAGGAATGACTGAAAATGATGAAAATATACTATGCATGAATGAATTCTCAGAACTTTTTTAAAATAAAAAAAAAACGTCATTTCAGTGTGTAGAAACCTTCTGAACTTGTTAAAAGCTGGTTCTGATTTGTTTTCCCACACTTGTCTCCATGCAGAGACATAGTTTAATACTGAGTCTTTCAATACTTATGACACAAGTGCATTTTTCAAAGAAAATTAGCAAACTGGCACTCTGGATTTATAGACATTTCCCTCACAAGTCTGATGAATAGGAATCATCTCTTGGGAATTTGGTTTTTGAACCTGTTGGACTTTGGCTGTACTATAAATAGTGCTATGTTCCCTAAAGCAATAACAACCTGTGATGCTTTTGTGAAATGGCCTACTCCTCTCCCCTTGCTACATGGCTCCTCTAGCTACCCATTAGCTGCAAATATGAAAATCTATTTTCTTATTTGCATTGTTACTGCTAGTACAATATTTAAAGGGGAGGTTTTCAAAAGATTTTAAAGAAACCTTAACTTTCAGTTTGTTAAGTTTCATTTTTGGTGAATAGCCAAAACCAATGGTCAGAACATTTTTTATTTTTTATTTTTCATTTTTTTTTTTTTGTGGCTGATTGACTGCTGTTAGTTATGTCTGTTGTCTCTGTGCCTTGACATACAGGTCCAATCTCTTTAGTTCTAAGGATTAGTTTTGAAGTAGCATAGCCTTTCACTAAACTCTAGAATAATCCTCTTTCTGAAGTCTGGGCTCCATCTGTGTCCCCCAGTTGAAAAGGTTCCCCCTCCATCTGCTAAAGTCAACCCTTGCTGGAGCACCAAGCAGCAGGTAGAACCAATACGCTGGCTCAGAACGAAACTCTGGAACTGAGTCTCGCCTCCCTGCTGCAGACTCATCTGTGTTGGTTCATCGTCTCCCATTAATCTCCAGGGAATAAGAGGGGAAAGCAGTGAAAGGGACAAAGGGGGCATTTTTTTCCTCACTAATGGAAAGCAATAACAGCATAAAAGTCACCAGGCTGCTGCCTATGTCAGGAAAAAGCTTTGCAAAATGCGAAAGGGAAAATGCTACAGAGACCTTCCCCACCACAAGCTAGATGAGAGGGTGCATGGATAAAATATATGAATACCACCCCAAACACAGACCTCAGCATCCTTCAAACACCCTGAAGGATAGATGTTCCCTCTGCCAGAAACATGACTGGATGCAAGGGAATAAAACATAGGCTCACAAGGGCACGTTGATGAAAAGTCAAAAGATCATTTACATATTATAGCATTGAAACTTTATGTTTCTATCAAAAATTATTTAAAAAGTAATTCTCCTTAGAACAACAATTTGAAAGGTCATCTTCTCTTTCTGAAATACCCGAATCACTCATTAATTAGTAGCTCGGGATGTGTCAGCACATTCCCACTGCCTCTTACAGCTGTTTGCCTTTTATACTCATCAGTTTTTCTTCTTGGGTCTTATTGTTGAATATAGGAATTGCATTGGAACACCTTGGGGCAAGAATAAAGTGTAGCTATCTTCTAACCTCTTTTACAGATATAGCATATTTTCATACACTGCTTTCAAAATAAACCATCCCACTACAAATACTCTAAGAGAAAGAACAGTAGAGGGAAAACAAAGCAGGAAGTAAACTTGGCAGCATAGAAAATCAGCTGCAGCCTTAGAGTTGTCAATGCTGTTTGAGAAGAGGCAATGCCATTTATTTTTTTTTATTTTAAGATCCATTTTCACTTTATGTTTTGTGCATGTGTGTACACCAATTGCATGCAGTACCTGCAGAGGGCAGAGGAGGTCATCAGATCCCCTGGCTGTGGAGGTATGGATAGCTGTTAGCCACCACATGGGTTCTGGGAACCGAATTCTGATCCTATGGAAAAGCAGCCAGTTGTGCTTAACCACTGAGCAATCTCTCCAGCCCCAGAAATTCCATTTAAAACTATGTTTTGTTTATACACATCCGTGAATCTACTTTAAAAAAAAGTAAGTAAGTAAGTAACTATATTGATATTCTTTCTTGGTACATAATTTAGAAGACAACTGTGAGAAATTACTTGTAAGAAACATAAGTAAATTCTGAAACTGTGTTTTTCCTCTGTAAATAAATGTTAACCCTTATTTATATTATTGATATTCATGGCTCACCTTAATGCTAAATTGCTGAAATATTACCTCTGACAAGCTTATCTCCAGCCTTCTATGTGCACTATTCTTTGTGCAGAGAAACAAAGGATAGAAAAGAGCAAAGTGGACAGGGTAAGTAGGTATTTCCACTATCACTGTGTGTTATATTTTTTTTCTGTAATAAACAGAGTTGTATGTTTTCTTATCCCATTTTACAATTAAAATAGAATAAGCCATTAGCTAAATATCCTAGAAACAGAAACTCCAAACCTGTGACTAGATAGACCATAGACCTTAAGGAAGAACTTTTTACTATTATTTTCCTAGATGAACATAGTATTAATCTGATTACTAATAACTTATCTTTATAGTTAACACATCTCTCAACACTTATCAGAGAAGCTTAGATGTTGATTAACATAGACTCACAAGTGCAGAGGATAAGAGCCTGGACTACTTAGCCCTACACGGGATACCTGTAGTATATCACCACCTCTCAGAGCTCAGGGTCATGTCAGAAGGCATTTTAAGTCAGAAGTGCTGCATAGTTACAGAGAAATACTGGCTTCCAGAGCAGGACAGCTTCAGATCTGAACTTTCAGTCATCATGATAGTGAGCACAAAAACTGTTCAGGCTCAAGGTAAACTAAATTCCAGCCTGTAAAGGGGAGGTGGGCATGAAGTTCCACACCTAGTTGAGGAACTATAAATGCAGTTGACAATGTAGTAAGAGGGGTCAGCTTTCTCTAAGAGTGTATCTCCTGATAAGTGTAGCTCCTGATGCTTGAGTGAAAGACCACACATCCAAGAATACATTGGCACTAAATGGGGGACTAACATGAAAAGGACACAAATATGGGTAGGTGAGACAGGAGGGGTACCTCTGAAAAGAGTTTTGAAAGGGGGTGATTATGGTAAAAATACATTGTATAAAATTCTCAAAGAACTAATAAAAATTTTATAACAAAGTCAAGGTTTGAATAAACTTATAGATTTGATAAAATATGACTTTAATACCATTATATGTAGTTGTATTTTTGTATAGAAACAACCGACTTTACTTCAGAGGATCTCTAGACCTAAATACATTTATTAATGAAACGGAAACTTTCCAAGGTGTTTTGTAAAGCTGACATTAGTTGCTTTATCATGGATAGTTATTTACATTATATATATATATATATGTATATATGTGTGTGTGTGTGTGTGTGTGTGTGTATAAACATTCATATAAATTCAGCTTTCAATATTCAAGTTTTATATAAAGATTTATCATATATACTAATATATAAAACATTCAGGTATATTTAATTATATATTAGAATTCTAATAAATTTAGCTCCTTTATCTCAATTTGGGCAAAGAAAAATAGCTATTTATTTCATTTCTCATAAACCAAAGTACATTTCAGGGTCAATAATTCAGGGTCAAAAATAATAGCATTAAAGCAAGAAAAGAATAGAAATAAATATATTCAGACAACATAATTATATAAGAAGAAAATGCAAAACAGCATAATAAGATAAATAAGAAATTATAGAAACTTAGGAAGGTTAGTGGGTACTAGGTACACACACATGGTTATACACAGAACAAATACATGGTACATAAGAAAGGCATAGGAAATCAAATACCCTTTAGAAAGGGGGAAAAGATCAAATATGTAGGAATAACTACAGTCAGTGTAGATTGTATCTACCCAGAAAAGTCTGCAATATTATTAAGAGAAACTAAAATATCCAAAATAGGGGAGCAATCCTTGCACAAAAATTCATATTGGAATATGAAGCTCTTTCCAAAGTTGTTACATTTGTTAAAGTACTATAAAAATCATGACAGGTGTGTATATATATATATATATAATATATATATAATATATATATATATATATTATATATTTATACATTTAAATTTGTTTAATATTTTATGTGTATAAGACCATCCAATCTACCTATGGACTATAGTTTTTTGAAGACAAAACAAATAAAGGAACATTTGTAGTAATTTATAAAGACAGTAATTAAGATATGATATTATACTAAGAAAGATAAATAAACCATGGATGGAAAAAATCATCCAAAAATAGATCCCAACACAAATGGATAAAAGATCAGTTTTTTGATAAAGATATTGCATCAAATGACTATATAATTAAAAACAAATAAACCTTTTTACTTCCTTTATATATAAAGTATTAATTCAAATTGCATGGTACAATAAAAATCAAAGTGAGATTTTAAAAGCTAATAAAAAAATATCTTATTGACCTTGAGATAAAAAACCGCATATCAAACACAAGCCCCAAAAGCATGAATCATGAATGATTGAAAATTGGACTCTGTATCAAAAGCCATCATTAAGAAAATAAAAGACAAGCCACAAAGTGGTAGATAACATCTAACTAGCAAAGACACCCACTCAGAATTCCAATTGTTATGTTGAAAACTACTCTGACATCTAAAAGAAGAAAAAGTAATATACAGTACTCATGTATTTGGCTGGTCAGAAATTTGAAAATGACACAGTAGTGAGTGATATCTTGATCCCTAATGTGTGGGCCTCCCACTAAAGAGTCTCGAAGACATCAAGTGACTTGATGGCTGGGACTATAATAGCGATTCAGACATTCTGTCAGTCATGTGTCTGACACAGGGATTAGAATAGCAATGCTATGGCTCTCCAAGGTGGCTCAGATCCTCATTACATATATTTGATGAAGGGAGAGGGTGTATCTTTATTGAAGACACTGCCTCAGAAGTCCCATGAGTCTGGTTAGAAGTTTTCCTGTGTCCCGCCCGGTCCACAGCCACGCAGACCCAAGTAAACATAAAGTAAACATATAGAGGCTTATATAAATTAAAACTGCTCAGCCATCAGCTGAGGCTTACTACTGACTAGCTCTCACACTTAAACTCAGTCCATTTCTGTAAATCTATATGTCACCACATTTTCCATGGCTTTACCTGTGTGCCATTACATGCTACTCCCTAGACAGCTGGCTGGTTTCTCCTGGCTCAGCCTTTCTCTTCCCACACAGCTCTGTCACTTTCTGTCTGTCTGTACAGACCTCCAGGTATCTATGGTTGGTACTGGAATTATAGACGTGTGTCACCACGCTTGGCTCTGTTCCTTAGTGAGGCCTTGAACACACAGAGACCCTGCCTGCTAAGTGGTAGGATTAAGGGTGTGTGCTGCCTGACTTCTTGTTTACTTAAAATGGCTGGCCTTTCCCCGCTGATCTCCAGGCAAGTTTTATTTATTAATATACAAATAAAATATCACCACATTTCAGCACAAATAAAATATCACTACACATGAGGTCCCTTTTACCTTATGTATTAGTCATACCCATCACAAACTTTCAAAACTAAGGAAAAAAAAAAAAAAAAAAAAAAAAAAAAAAACAAAGAGCCTAGCTCGTATTAGGAGGAATGTCAAGGAACTTGGTGTTTGCTTGTGAAAGGAGGAATGCCAATTAACTTAGTGGCAGGTTTTATTGTTTTGTTTGTTTGTTTGTAGTTGGTTGGTTGGTTTTTAAATAACAACCATAGACTCATCCAGAATACACAAAAATGCTTCTTTTATATAATTCTGAGAAAGATGAATGTTTAATAGAAATAAGAACCCTATTAGCCTACTTCGGCATTCAGAGATGATTGGAAAGACACTAGACTATAAATGGTTTGTAAAAAGTTGTAGTGATGGAGATTATAAAAAGTGACAAATTAAGGAATCAAACAAAGATCGATTAGATTCTAAAAATTAACATTGAAAATTATTCATAGGACAAAAACCCACCAATCCTGTCACTAGATATGGAGACAATAATGATATACTAATGTATACACTTTAGATTTCGTGTGTTTTAGCAAGCATAGTGAGATTGTGGATTCATATTTTACTTATACTGTATGCATCTATAAGTCTAGTTATTATATAAGTATTAGCCAACATTCTGATGATACAATACAAATATCTACATACTAAAGGGTTAATGACTTAACTCATAATACACTGAATTAAAAATTATGGAGTTAGATTAACATTTCTTTAAAGTAAATGCAGTTTTATAATTATAGATGAAGACCATGAGAGAAAAATATTGTTGTTATACCTACAATAACTATCACTAGAATTCTAACTGACATGAAGCATGAGCTTCATAATGTTGAACTACATTGTTGAGTACTTGACATTTTAAGTAAAACAATATATGTGTCCCTAGCAAACTACAGTAATGTTTTCATTGTTTAGAAATACAAATTATAGAAATTTTGAAAAACTCAATTATTATATAGTGATTTTTGTATATATACACACATATACATATATACTATATATATACATATATACTATATATATAGTGATTTTGTAAGTTATAATTTAAAGAATATAGTACCTATGAAAGTTGACATTATTTCTCCCAAGTAAACAAAGAAATAATTTAGATTTGGAGGGAAATTCACAGGTTAGGTGGTACTTGTAAATAAATTTCAGTTTAAAATTGAAGAAATGCTATTTTGCATACAAAGCATCATCAGTGATGCACACAGTAGTAGTTAAGAATGAAGATGGACTGACTAACACAGGCTGCATGTTCAGAGTTAGTGGAAAGAAAATTAGTTTGGTGATGGATTTTGAGAGACTGGGATATAAGAGGAGGTATGTTTCTATAATACATTGGACCTTGTGGATCATGAGTTCTACACGATAATGATGAGTTGTGCATTAATGACATTTATCAGAAAACCAGAGAGGACTGGATGGGTGCCAGATTCACCTAAACAACAGAAATCATATGAAAAGCCTTTACAGCAATTCAACATTGTATATAGAATGCTTAAAACACAGTGACCACTGGGGAAAGGGGAGAGGTGTGCTAATCTAAGGATCTGATCAAAATAAATAAGATAAAAAGACATTTTAAAGATGCAAAGTTCAGCAAGGAGAGAATACAGTCACTATACTGATGTAATAAATAAGAAAATAATTACAAACAGAAGTTTGTTCCTAGGAAATCTGTTACCGAGCATGACCACATAAGCAAAAGTTTCCTGTAAGCAGACTAGGTAACAAAGTGAGTGAGGAATAGGATAAGTGGTCAAAGCTAAAGTTTTAAGTTAGAAAACTAGACAAAGATGCTAATTAAATCCATGAAGACTAGCAATGTCCATAGGCTGAGAAAATCGAATTAAAACCCCAGAGTCGAAGACACACATTGAGAAAACTTCACTATTCCTACGTGGAAGAATAGAACAGTTCTTCAAAAGACAAGGGAGGGAAGACAGGCCCCGAAACCATAAAGAGCAAGGATGGAGGTGAGAAGCCTGGAAATAAAAGCATTTCAAAAGAGAACCAGACAGACTGATGCCAAATGCTAGAGTTCAAGAGAAATTTAAGCCTGGGGGCAGGCGGGAGCCAGCGCGTTGGTGTGGCAGATGTTTTCAGTAGCTCTTAAGGGAAAAGACTTGAGAAACAACAGGGTTATTATGGAGACGTCAGGAAATAGGCAGGTAGGAAAAAGAGGCAGAAATACAGATGGAAAGTTCAAGGGGTTGGCAGCAAAATGAAAGCCTAAAGAGCAGTGAGTAGAAAGATGAATTCATAAAACCAAGCAAGGGAGCATATTAAGAAAGGTTATTCTCTAAGCACAAAGGGCCTTCAGTAGGGGGGAGCTTGCTCCTAATTATACTCTGCAATACCCTGTTTTGTCAAGAAGAATTTTGTCTTGTTGTTGTTTTTAATTGATGAACAACATCTTGACATTTTAGAGTTGGTAAACTAATGTTTTTTTTTCCCCTTTGAAGCTGAGTTAAAAAATATTAACTGCCACAAGAGATGTTTCTCTACAATGTATTCAGTAAAATGTGATCTTCTTAACAGCTTCATTAATTCATGCATCCAACCATCCAGAGTCTATCTTGGTTTTTGTCACTTTAAATGAGGGCATCTGCCATCATTGAGCCCTTTAGTATTCACACTAAATAGATTTCATTTTATTGGTTTTAACTAATTTCTCAAATTTAATCAGGGTGTAATGTGAGCTGATCCAAATCTACACTGTGTTAAGGTGCCCTAAGACCCATTACATTTTTAATTTATGCTTTGCCCATTCCATACTTGATGCTATAAGTTGTTAATGACAATGTTCATTAATATCTTATTTGGAGGTATCTTGTAAGAGACTCAGTAGACAATGGCCTTTTGGGACTGCAGTAGCCCTGTCAAGGCCACCAAGAGGTCTACTCAACCATTTTTCAATGTTCTAATTAAATTGCTGCTTCTTTTCCATCAGCATTGCTACTTTCTTTCTGTTATAAGATAGGCCTATGTCTTATTTAGTCATTAGGTTTCTATTATTGCATTGAGAGAATTAACTTATTTGAATGAAATTATTTGCTTCAAACATATTTGGCTTAACTGTAAAGGCAGATGGGTATAAAATTATGAGTGTATACTCTTTGCCTCTCCTTTTGGCAAACAAATAGGACGATGGCATTTTGGTAACCCAGCTCAAAGTACTGTCACAGAATGGATTTATCTTTTGTCAATGAACATTAGTAGCCTAAAGAAAGGAGGTCATAAATCCCATTTTCATTTTTTATTAAAATCATACTATGTCAGGGTGTAATTTTCTTTTTCTGATATCATGTAATTTATTCAGTGACCTTGGACTATGGCACTTTGCTAATCTGAAAGACTGAATCAGTGTCCTACTGGTATCTGCAACTTCACAAAGCTTTTGCTACTATAAAGCCCTTTTATATTCAGATTTTAGCTGAATATTCATTTGTGTAAGAGAATATTTGGAAAGATTTCTATAGAAAAAGCAGAGACTAGTTCACTAGATTTTCAAAATGAACCCTAATTAGCAAGCTACACACAGAATAAACATGAGCCTCTTTCTTATCTCTAGATTGAGTGTCATATTGGTATGATGGCATTTACTATTGTTAGCATGCCAAAGTTCAATCATTTATTATTCTAAGGTACCTAAACTTATCAAATAGGATGGAAAGAGGGACCATATATGAATAACTTGTTAAATGTAAGATCTTTAGATAATTTTAGCCTTACTTTTAAATCAAAATTTAAACACAGATAACATCTTCACTTCTTTTTCATTTCTATTCATTTGTTACAATAGGCTACTAATGTTCATTGACAAAAGATAAATCCCTTCTGTGACAGTACTTTGAGCTGAGTTACCAAATGCATCGTCTATTTTTTGCAAAAGAGAGCAAAGAATACATCATAATTATAATTGCCTTTACAGTTAAGCCAAATATGTTACATTTGTTACTGTATGCAAAACAGGTGGTCACTTGCCTGGCTGAGGGTGAAGGCTGAATAATGGCTCCTAATGCTGCTGGTGTGCTTCCTCCATGCTGGTTTTCTGTGCTAACCTTTTCTGTCACATGCAGCCTTAGAGCAGTTCAAAGGTCAAGGGCCTGCTGTCAATCTCCTGCTTAGTTTTATGGCAAACCAAAATATCCAAGTCAAATTATTCTTGAGCCTGCTTTCACTCCTTATCTGTTATAACAGGACCTGAACAAGGGGAAAGCAACTGTCATGCTAACAGGGAAGGTGAAGCTTAGGAGGCCTAGGCCTATGTAAAGAACGACAGATAACTAAGGAATACCAAGAGAGAGAGAAACAGTTTTCCCCGGGAAAGGCACACTAAATGGTTATCCAATACCAAATGATTAGCTCTGAAAACATATATGTACAACAATATTCTATAGATGGAGTAGATTGCATTTGTATATTGAAGTGTGTGTGTGTGTGTGTGTGTGTGTGTGTGTGTGTGTACATGTGTACATATATATGTAACAACAATTAGTAAGAAAAGGGGCCATCATTTGAAAGAGAGCAAGGAGCAGTAAATGGGAGGGTTTGGAAGAGGGGAAAGGAAGGGAAATGATGTATTATATATCAAAACAAAAATTATTTTTATAAAAATTTAAATAGGTGTATATACTACTACAAAAGAATTACAAGGTGTAGCTTATTAATAAGAGAAGGAAACTATAAGAATACATATAATTATGTGTATGTAGTAATATTTAAGAAAAATAAAACAAGCAAAATTAATGTATTTATAGGTGATCAAGGATATGCTTTTCAATGCATTGCTATGAAATTCTTAGGGTCTTAAATTGTTTAACTATTCACTAAGATTGAAAGTGAAATTAGTTGAAATTTTATATTTAAAAAAATATTCTTGACCTTGCTTTCCCCTTAATTCTAGACAACTGATCCCTGGTAGAGAAAATTATACATGTTTTCATAACAATGGGCCAACCATTTGGAATTAGATTTCTGAATAGTTATATACATGTGACAGTAAAACTATGAAATATTTCATTTAAACTATGGATCTAACTATTGCACGTTGTGAATGTGGTTTGGTAGTTAATACTTACATTTTGATTCTAGCAAACTTTTAGGGAATTGATAGCAAATTCTGACTGCCTTAATTGTAATAAATCCAAAGTATTATTTATAGAATAATTATAATTATTATTAGAATATATTTCAGTTATGAGTATGCATCATAGATGGCCATATTAAAATTGAATTTTCTTCTCTGTGATTCGTGATGAAAATAGGTCACTGCTGCATGACTATGTAGGATGTTGATGAAGATGTGGAAAAACTGGAATCCACAGGCATTTTGAATGGAAATGTCAACTAGATTAGCCCCTTGGAAAGGTACAACTGCTTCTTTACAATGTTAAAAATACACTTATCATGTGACTCCACATTCCCCTCAAGATTTTGCATCCCATAAATAAAAATCTATGACTTGAAATCACTTGTAAATAATCTATGATCCCCAAGACTGGGACCAAAAGCCTTGCACATGATCAGTAAGAGCTTACCACCACCCTACAGCCCCAGCCCACATCATAAAGTTACAGAAATTGAAGGACTCCACAGATGGATAAAACACAATTGAGCTTCCCATAATCTCCAAAGAACTGATAAGCAGTTTGCATCACAAACAATGCACTTCTTTTTAGCAATTTAGCACTCTAATACTTAAATGTGCAACAACCCATAAAGCATTGCGCAGTATAAAATGAGACAGCCAAACAAACAAACAAATACCAAACCTACTGTAGGTTGCATTATTCCATTTATATGAAATCTAAGAAAATTCAAAGTCCATAGATTAGTTGTTTCCAGGAACTGTGGATGTGAAAGGGTATTGATTCCAAAGGGTTGTAAGGCAACCATTAAATTAATGGAAATGTTCTGTGTCGTGATTGCAGCTGAGAATATTCAACTTCCTATGTTTCTCAGCGGTATTCAAAATGTTCAGCTAACATTAATGACTATTATCGGGGTGTGAGGGCTCCAACCTATAACCCTAGCATTTAGGAAACTGAGAAAGGAGGACTGTGGGGAATTTCAGGCAACCTGAGCTACATGCTGAATTCCAGGCTACTTAGGTTACAGAGAAACACCTGACTCAAAAAAAAAAAAAAAAAAAAAAAAAAAGAAACCATTTAGTGACTAAAGTGTGTGATAAGTAACTCCCAATATGGATGAGAGTATGAAAAAAAATATATTTTTATAGATCATTTTAGAATCCTGGATTTGCCTAAATAATATTGATTAATGACTGCAATGCTGCTAGATTTTTTTAATACTGAACATTAGACATATGTAATATACAGTAACTTCCTAGTATACACTATAGTTCTTCTACTTTATCTTAATTCTTACATCTATCTAAATATAATGGTGTTTTATAAGTTTAACCATTAGTCATATCTGACCATAGTTGATGGATATAATTTTAATATTTCATATATATATGCCAACAAAATTATTTTACCCTTTTCTTGGAAAGATATTTGTGAGTGTCTTTTTACTTGAATAAAATGTTATGGTAGACAATTGGAGCCAATTTAAAAATTAGTCTTGTGGAAATAAAATGTTATAAAATAGATTTTCTATGGCAATGAGTTCAAAGGGTAATTGTCTCATTATTGATCTTTCTCAGAAATGATTTCTTTGTAATCATCCCCCCTTTTCCATGGAAAATTGCTTCAATCCTTTATTTAAAGAGTTCCTTTGAGTCTATCTATCTTCCACCCACTCTTCTTCCCATAACCACTGATTCATTAGAATCTGAATAGCTGACTAAGCAAGAATTATCTTCAACACAGACTCCTTTCCAGAGAGAATCAGTTAGCACCAGGAAATGCACATTGAAAAAAGTAAGAAAAATCATACAGTATCTGTCTGTCTCTTGAATAAAAAGCAAATCTGTAGAACTGTCAACTGAGAATCATAGTCAGAGAAGGCTTGCTATAAATTTGGCTAAAATAAATTGAACATCTTAATGTAATGAATTTATGTCTTCAATGTAAATATAAAAACGTATGTGCAACAACAGGATATCTGAGTGGTGTCCAGTGAGGGTCCAGCATTGATAGTATAGCAGACACCAGAGGCCTCGAACCACTCCAATGACTCTTTGCAATGAACACTTGCAAGTACTTGCACAGGTAAGGGGGTTTACTGCATGACTCACTGAGTCACTACAGCTTCCATGATGAGATTGGTTTTTCTATTTCTTTTCTCTTTTTTTTCCTCTAAAATTTTATTGGAGGGGTTGCGAGGGAAATGTGCAGATATGAAGTGTCAGGGAAATAAATGGGATAGAGATGCATGATGTAAAAGACACAAAGAATAAATAAAAAGGAAGTTAAAAATGTACGTGTGTATCTTGAAGATTTTCTTTTGTCTTTAGTGTGGAATTCACAAGTATAGGCTGAATGTGAATTACAATTTTATGAACATCATACATTGTAAGGTTTCATCTGCCAATTACAATAAAGATGTCATAGATGTGTCACCAGTGATACAGTTTTGACTGAGCTAAAATGCTGTTTATTTTCTAAGTCACTATCTCTCTATAAAATCATAATATAAATGTCTGTGGGGCTAGGGAGACAGCACAGTTGTTAAATTACCAGCTGATCAAGTATGAAGACTTGAGTATGAATCTCAATCACCCATGTTTCCAAAGCCAGGTGTAGCCATTGGTGTACCGCCAATGACGTAGGACTGGAATAGATTCTTGTAGTTCATTGACCAGCTAATCTAGTCAATCAGTGAGCTTCAGGTTCAGCAAAAAAAAAAAAAGTCTGCTTAAATATATCAGATGGAGAACTATCCAGGGAGACAGGTGCAGAGGCCCTGTGGGCTTCCCATGCACTTCACTCACATGGACTAGTACCTGCACACACATGTGCATATGAAAATTCAAAGGTAAAAAGGCAAACATACACATGCACAGTCTATGAAATTGTGTTTCTTCTAATTGATTATATAAGCTGCAAAACACTAGATAATCAGGGCTGGCATGTAGCTCAGTGTCAAAGCACTAGCCCAGGGAGCTTGGCACCAAAGCATTTGATCTGTTGACATGAAAAATACGACAAAGATAACGTAAGAGTGTCATCTTCTGACACTTTAACAAATACCTGCACTGTGTTGTGGGTGCCAAGAATGATAGGCATCCTTGCTAACAGATACATGACTGAACATGCCTATGTGCCCTGTTTGTTTGTGTTATGGTTGTTGTATATAATAGCACCACTTCAGTTGTGGGAGTTAGATCCTTAGGTAGGCCACCAAGTTCTTGTAAATTCAAAGTTAATCTCTCTGTAAAACCTATGCATGATTGAGAGGAAACTGTTGTGTTTTTTACAAAAGAAAAAGAAAAAAGGGTCTGTGTAGTTGGTTTTTTACTCTTTGGGGACCCACCACCAAGCTCCCCCAAAATACATGAAGACTTTTTCTTACTTATGAATGTTTGACCTTAGCCTGACTTGTTTCTAGCCAGCTTTTCAAACTTAAATTATCCTGTTTCTTTTTAACTACAATTTGCCTTTGGGCTTTTTACCTTTCTTTATTCTGTATCTTATCTTCTTACTCCATGGCTGGCTGGGTGGCTGGGTGGCTGGCCCCTGGTGTCCTCTTTTTCTCCTTTTCTGGCTTCTCCTCTCTTCCCTAGATTTCTCCTCCTATTTGTTCTCTCTGTCTGCCAGCCCCACCTATTTCTTTCTCCTGCCTAGCTATTGATCCTCCAGCTCTTTATTAAACCAATCAAGTGTTTTAGGCAGGCAAAATAACACAGCTTCACAGAGTTAAACAAATACACCATAAAATAATGCAACACATCTTTGCCTCATTGAACAAATATTCTACAGCATAAAGGATGTAACACAAATTAATAGTCCACAACAAGTCTGGATAGATAACTGGTCATCTGAACCATCAGTATCAGTAAGGTAACAGCAAACTCTACATAGTTAATATTAGAGATTACTAAAGGGAGCTCTAGACTTTCATTCTGATGCCTCCTTAACTTTAACACATTTTAATAGTTTTTTTTTTGTTGTTGTTGTTGTTGCTTTGAAGATTAAATATTTCATTTCAGAAGAAGTTACATCCTGAAGTCTGGAAATCCAGAGGAAAAAATGTAGATTCTATTGATATTTTTCAACTTTATTAAACTATAATGGGGAAATAAATTTGAAATTCAAAATTCATATTAGAAAATTGATGTTTTAGTAGATCTGTATGGGTGTTTAGATAACATCTATATATTACAAATTTATTTCATATCCTTATCTGTTTTTCATTTAGAACATTTCAGGTTTACTCTCCATGATATAAGCATCTCCTTACCTATGCAGAAGAGGAATAATTTGTATATGAATAACAACATCAAAAGATTTATTTCTTATTAATTTCGAGAAGTGAGGGCAGTCTTGATCAAGATGACCTGAAAATTCGTATGTCCAACACAGAGAGATTTTTGATGCCCAATAAATTCTCTAGCATAGTATCAAAATATTTGAAGACTAAGAAGTATCTATAACAATCATGAAATTTCTGCAATACATTTATCAGTAAATATAGCCAAACTGATCACAAGCCAATTCTTTTGTCACAGGTTCCAGAGTAAGATATTAATTATCTAAGACCGATTTGAAGGATGGGAGCTTTTGTACAACTTCAAATTTTAGATTTTATAAAACACCCACCGATATGCACACACAACCCTTGTGGCTTATGAAAAAGATAAATGTGTATCTGAGTTAAGCCATTGTTGATGTCAATGCAATGAGAAATCAAAACTGGATGAGAAAATCAAAGGTAATATTTCTAATTCATCAATCTCTTTTATCTCAATTGGTCATGAAACCCCAGCAGTTGAACACACAGTCAGTCCATTCAGTCATGGTGTCTTGAAATATTAGCCAGGATACAACATCTTAAACTGGTCCCATGTAAGATTTGCAAGGGCTAGAGAACTGAAGTGCTGAGAGATAAACCTCACCATGCTGTGAGCAGACTTATGTTAGACATGTTAGTCTAGCATGTACTATTCATGTTACTCTCCTACTCTTGCTCCTTGCCTCTCTCCCATCTTTCTGAAATAACTCATTATCAATGATATTAAAATCATCTTTAAAAACTCATGGCTGCCCCACCTCTGATGAACTATTGAAAATTGTTGGTTTCTTGGAAAGAGTCAGTTTTCTTCAAGTTTATGGCCCCTGATAGTTTGGTCAAGCTTCCAGTTTTTGCCTCATACTAATGAGTACATAGTCAGGCTTAAACTGAACTCAGTGGGTGGGGGTGAGAGAGAGAGAGAATTTGGAAGAGTATGAGAGTTGAGGATGGATCTGGGGGCTGTTAGGGAAGAATTGAGTGGGAGATAAATCTGATCAAAATACATCTTATGAAATTCTCAAATAAGTAATAAAATAGTATATAAAAACTCATGGCTAAAAAATTAGTTTTAAAATCTCATGGTGCACAAACCTCAAGCATGTTCATATTCCTTTAGTATTTTTTATATTAAACCATACTATCGCTTCTATGAAATACTTTAACATAAATTAATTATTAAAATATTACTCTTCCAAAAGTATTTTGAAATTGAAGTATATTTACTAGGCTTAATTTCTTAACATAGATGTTACATTATACAAAATCATACTTCTCCAGCACACCCTTTTCTGAGAATCTACTACAGTAGATATCTATTATTATTATTATCATTATTATTATTATTATTATTATTATTATTATTATTTGTCTGGTGTCATGCCAGAATTTATCCAGGAGTAAATATAAGTACATTTGAATATATGTATGTCCCATTCCCATTGAAAATAAGTATAAATGGCATTCTATTCAACTCTGCATTATTCTCTGTGTTCTAGTTTCATTTGCATAGTGAAACTTTACTTTCAAATCTGTAGTTTCTTTAGTCAACAGGAGTTCAAAGAAATACTAAGTTAAAATTCCCAAATTGGGGGTTGGAGAGATGGTTCAACAATTAAGATCACTTAACTGCTATTTCAGAGAACCCAAGTTTGGTTCTCATCATCCATTCAGAAGGCAGTCAACTACCTGTAACTCCAGCTCAATGGGATTAGATGTTCTCTTCTGGCCTTCATGGACACTTCATGCATGTGTACACACACACACACACACACACACACACACACACACGTAATGATAAGTCTTTATAAGGGAAATATATCAAAAATGAACAATTTCTATGTCTTATGTTGTGTGTCCTTCTGATAGGACTGTTTACTGTGCTCTCCACTTCTATTCTCACCGTGTCCAGCAATCATTCAGAAGCTGTCACTTGTCACATCAACTGTTATATCATGTCATGTTGCTTACATTCAAGTGACCTTCATTTTACTGGATAACAGCACAAGAGTACTAAGTTGTGGCAAGTGAAGTATGCCAAAGAGAAACTGTCAAGTGCTTCCAATTTGTGAACAGGTGAAAGCCATTGAGGGAGAAGAGGAAAGGGAAATGCTCAGATGTTGCTAGGAACAATGGTGATAATGAGTCTTCTATCTAGTCAGTGCAAATGAAAATTAGTCATTTTGGTGTCTTTGTTGTACTTCACACTGTAGCAGTTATGGCCACAGGATATAAGAAGTGCCTACACATCCTCCTCCCTGTATCTAATTTACATAGGCATGCTATCATTTCATATAATCACACGGAAAAGTTAAAGCTTTATAAAATAAAACATTTTAAGAAAGTGAGGAAGACCACACTTATAAACATGTATATAGTAATTATTCTATGGTATTGTTAATTACTATGAGTCTCCTACTGTAATTAATTTATGCCAAACTTTATCAAGATATGCATGGAAAACTGTACATCCAGCATTCAGGATTACTCATGGCTTCATGTATCCATCAATGACCCTGGAAAGCATTGCTTGTGATAAAAGGGGATAATTACAAGAGCATCTTAATATTTTAACAGTTGTATGGCATATCATCATGCCATTTCCTGTTGTTAGGATATTGCGTTTCATGTGTGCAAACAAAAATCATTTAAAACATTTTAAATGTAGTCTCTGTGCCAACAACTATATAAAGTATTAATTTTAAATATTGGCAAATTCCTTTCATAAGAGTTCCATCAACTTATTTTTCCTCCAGCAACATATGAGATAGAATCTTGCTTCTGCTTATCACTATCATCACATTACTTACAACATGGTATCATGAAATAATTAAAAGGATTGTATTTTATCTAACTGTGGTACTTGCCCATCATATAGTAGATAGTCACTTTAAAAATGTACTTATTTCTTCTATAAAATAAAAAGTGACAATGAAAATGTATGAAAAATAAATATTATACAAAGCAGTGAATACAAGACCTGCCAAAGAGCTGAAACCAAAGAAACAGAAGGAATTACTATGGTCCCTTGTTTTCAAAATAGTTTTTAAATTTCATACATGAAATTTACATATTTTGTATTTACATAATTTCTATCTTACCTTTCTCCTCTTCCAACTTCTTATGTGTCTATGCCCACTCTCTTTAAAATTTATGACCTTATCGTTTAAAATTATTATTGGTGCTTGTGTGTGTGTGTGTGTGTGTGTGTGTGTGTGTGTGTGTGTGTGGTGTACAACCTGCTAAGTCTATTTAGTGTTGCTCCTAAGTACATTTGTTTAGGGCTGTACATTTGGGACATATCAGGAAGTTTGTCCCTGGAGAAAAATGATTCTCTCTCATTCACCAATTATTGAGTTCTTCTATTTCTTTATCTAGGGAAATGGCCTTATGAAATTCTTCACATCTACATTGGCCTATGTTGTCTTTTTACAAATCTTGTTTAAGTAATTATATTGTTGAGATTTCATGAGTGTAGATATTCTGTTATGTCTAGAACACACTCTCTTGCATCAGGCATCCTGGTCCTCTGCCTCTTACAATCTTTCCACTGTGTCTTCTATGATGTTTTCTGAGCCTTAAATATAAAGGTTGCATTGTAGACGTACAAAGTAGAGTAGGGTAACCCCAGTTACTTCTTCTACATACTTTGAAAAGCTTTGGATATTATGGTGGTTTGAAAGAAAATGGCCCCCAAAGGGAGTGACTTTTTGGAGTAGGTGTGGTCTTGTTGGAGAAAGTGTATCTTTGCAGAGGTGGGCCTTGAGATCTCATATATGCACAAGCCACACCCAGTGAAATAGACAACTTCCTGTTGCCTGCAAATAAAGTTGTAAGAGACTCAGCACCATATTTACCTGTTTGTCACCATATCACAACATGATGATGGTAGACTAAACCTCTGAAAATATAAGCCACCCCAATTTGAATGTTTTTCTGTATAAGAGTTGCCATGGTCATGGTGTCTCTTCACAGAAATTGAAACCCTAATTAAGACAGATATCTGTAATAGCCTCTATTTGCTACAAAAAGAAGCTACTTTGGTGAGAAGTAAGAGCTACACTCATCTGTCAGTATCAGGAAGAATATTAGGATACGGTCAGAAATTGTATTGGTTTTTGAAAATGGCAGTAGTATTCTTCTCTAGAGTCTATAATCTCTCCAACCATAGGTGGTTTGCTAAGTTTACAGTACAGGGCCTTACACTCAGATAGTAGTTGGTTCCTTTGACATAAGAGTACTATCTTCTCAGGCTGAACATGGTAGTGGTTCACAGGCTTCACAGGCTTCACAGCTGGGTGGGACTACTGATTGCTTTTCTCGCTTGGCTTCTTACATGGGCTTTTATATTATGTGAGCTATCAGGAAAGAGGCTTCCAGGTCAGTTCCTGGATAATTCCTTTAAATCTTGTGTCTGAAGTTTATAGTATCTTCAGGGTTTTAATTTCAAGTTCTCTGATGCAAACAAAGGCTATGGCAACATATACTCTTTGGGGAGTCTCTTGAACTCTATTGACTAACAACTTGAAAGGTGACTTTGCATGCCTGGATCTGGGGCTTTTGTAAGCTATTTTGTGCCTCTTAGAGGGAGCATTATCATTCCATATGCAGTGTAGAATAGCTCCATTTAAAAGTGTACACACACACACACACACATACACACACAATTTTTAAGTATGTTTATAGCCCCTACTTTTTGTTTGTTTGTTTGTTTTTAATTAATTTTTTTTATTTATTTAGCATACCAATCGCAGATACACTCCCCCTCTTCCATCCTCCCACCCCTCCAGCCTCCCCCCATTCTGTCCTACAAAAAGGTAAGGCCTTCCATGGGGCATCAGCAGAGCCTGCCCCTATATTACTCAAGGCTGTGCAAGGTGTCCCACCGCAGGTAGCGGGCTCCAAAAAGCCCACTCATGCACCACAGATGGATCCTGATCCTACTGCCAGGGGGCCCTTAAGGAGATCAAGCTACACAACTGTCTGGCTTACGCAGAGGACCTAGTTCAGTCCCAGGGATGCTCCACAGGTATTGGTCTAAAATTCATGAGTTTTCACTAGTTTAGTTTGGTTGTCACTGTAGGTTTCCCCATCATGATCTTGATGTCCCTTGCTCATAGAATTCCTCTTCTCTCTCTTCAACTGGACTCCTGGAGCTCTGCCTGTTGTTTGGCTGTGGATCTCTACAGTTGCTTCCATCAGTTACTAAAGAAAGGCTCTGTGATGCCAGTTAGGGTATTCACTGATCTGATTACTGGAGTAAATCAATTCAGGCACCCTCTTCACTATTTAAAGCCCCCACTTTTAAATTATTGTATATTATATTTTTCTTTGAATTTTAAAACTTTTTGGGGGAATGAATTTTCATTTCAAATAGCCTAATAATCATTATATATAATTATGTGCACTTATATATACTTCATAATTTTAAATTATGTTGAATTAATCTCATTAACAAGTCTGTCACATATTTTTAATTATGAAAAATATGTAAATGTAAAAATAATGCCAATAAATGTTACCGAAAATCTGACTCATGATATTCTTATTTTGAAGAGAGGAAGTGAAGAGTGCAATAGTAAATTAAATAGTAAATTAGCAGGTGGTAGGAAAATGAAATTGATTCTGGTCATGAGGAGAAGCAGAAGCAAGCTGAATCACAGCACACAGTCCAAGGAACAGCCCCTCTAATAGCTCCAGACAGGAAGTGAAATACAAATTATATGTCTCAGCACTGAGTATAAACATTGACTACTGCATTAATGCATTGAGTATTGATCTAATCATAAGTTGTATTATATCTATATTGGAAGGTGGTAGATGCAGGGTTTTAGCAAAGGGTCTTTAAGTACTAGGGAAAATGTATCATAGTGTCTAAATACATCATTTAGATATATGGAGATAATTACAAAGTTATACAGATAAATAAGTTGAAAATTGTTGCCTCCAAGTAGTTAAGAGAGAGTTTGTGGGAAGAGATGGTATTATATTTTTATCATTACACTTAAAGCATTAGTCAAATTTTCAAATATTGCATATGGGTAATTTTGAAGACCAAATATAATAATAATTATAAATATAAGTAAAATAAAATAAAATAAAATAAAATAAATTGAAGTAAAATAATTAAAAGGTATTTATTTCCACATAGAATAAATGATTACAGGTACAAACAGCCTTTTATACATGTAGTTGTTGATGATATTAGGATGCTAACTCAACTTGAAGAATCATGGAATTGTTGATTTTGGTTTTAGAGTTGCTAGATCCTATGTTTAACTAATTGACTTATAGACTTCCCTGGCACTTATCTACTCATAATATAAAATCATTACTGTTCAGAGAATCATCTCAGATACCTAAGAATAAAAATGGGAAAAAGGCAATGAAAAAAGATTGGCGTCTAAAAAATCTAAGACAATTTCCACACAATCCTTTGCTTTGTGTAGATGAAGACATGCCCTAAACCACACTCCTAACACCTGTGCCCTTCACCATGTTTAGCCAAACAAGTGAGAACTCATGATCAATTCGAAAGCACATTGCATTCAATACAGTACCAGGTTTTATTTTCATAGTTAAAATTGTATAGTGCTTCTCTATAATACACTCAATTATAGGTTATATTGAGTCCAGAAGGCATTTAGAATCAATACAACAATGGTATACATTCTTGACCTTTAAAATGTGTTCTCATCTCTTAATTTTGCCTTGGCTTTATGAACACTCGCTTGAAAAAAAGAAAAAGAACCTGTTGTAAATCGATATTAAGCACATTCCAAGGAACTCTTCTACTTTCTGATCAGTAAAAATAAAACTTGAATGTTTTAATTAGAAAATATCTGAGCAATAACTTCTAAATGTTGAAGTTCTGGTAGCGTCATCAAATCTCATATGTGTGCGACCTCAGACATCACTCATGGGCACACAGATATTAAGCAGTATGGCCAGGCATGGAATATAGATAAGACTTTGTTGTGATGGCTGCCTCCCAGAGAAGATTTTTTACTTCTTCTTCTTAAGGATGGAATTGTCTAAGAATATGACCTATGTGACACCCATTACTACAGTCTATTTCTTTGATTTTGTTGTTGTTTGTTTGTTTGTTTGGTTGGTTTTTGAGACAGGGTTTCTCTGTGTAGCTTTGTGCCTTTCCTGGAACTCGCTTTGTAGACCAGGCTGGCTTCAAACTCACAGAGATTCGCCTCCCTCTGCCTCCCGAGTGCTGGGATTAAAGGTGTGCACCACCACCGCTCGGCAACAGTCTGTTTCTTAATATTTCTGTCCAATTTTCTTTCTTTGGTGAAGGGTTGCTTTGAGTTAATGCTCTTCACCATGTTCATGTCTTATTTCTTGGATCATCCTTCCTTTCTTTAGCTCATTTTGCCCTAAATCTACTGATACTTGAATATACTTATTTTGCAAACAACATATCTCCTTTTCTTCCTTTGTTTTTTCACTAGTTCTAAATTTCTAATAGAAAACATTGAGCTTCTTTCTATATCTTCTCCTATTTACATTTACTTTCAATTATATACATTTTCCTGTAATATATTCATTTTGCTTTCCATCTCTTATCTTAATTTCACTTTTGCAATGGTCAGTCTTTCCCATCTGGACTATATTTGGAATCACAAAGAGAAAAAAAAAAAAGGTCTTTTGATAGAATTTCCAGAGAATTTTAATTGAGGGAAGCTACATTCTGAATGTGAGCCACACCATTCCATGGCCATGGCTGGATTTCTGGGCTGAACAAATGGAGTGAAGAGGGAAAGCCTCTCTCTCTCTCTCTCTCTCTCTCTCTCTCTCTCTCTCTCTCTCTCTCTCTCTCCTCAACCATGAGCACAGTGAGTGCAGTGACCGACTTTTGTTGTTGCTCCTGTGCTATCCCTGCCATGATTAACTGCGTTCTCAAACTGTGGGCATAAATAATCCCCTCCTCTGTCAAGTTGCTTCTTGTTAGGTATTCGAACACATCAACACAACTTCCATTATTGCTACTCATTTTAAAACAATTTGGGTGCAGGGAAAAAAAATCTACCAGGGAGTTCCTGCCTTGGGTTTCTTTCTTGGTTTACTCCAACAAAGTGTGATGAAGTTGATTCCTCCAGGATCAGAATGAGACATTGCAAACTTGCCAGATGAATTTAATAAACATTTTATCATATTGGAAAATTTCAGTCTGTTTCACTCAATGCACAGAATCATGACAAGAATAATGATAAGGTGACAGTAATGGTGACAATCACAGGAACACAAACAACTGCAACAGCTGTTGAAGTAGTGGTAGCAATATGTGGCAGCCCTTGGAGTGGGAGGAAGAGAAGTTGCAAAAACTGCTGTAACTACAGCCTCCTAAACATGCCCCTGACAACAAGTGCTTGTTATATATTCAGACATGCAGTTTCCAGAGCATTCTATTATTATCCATTAGGTTTTACCTGGTTCCATATTAATCACAAATATGGAACTACTTTTAAATATAAAATGGAAACTTATACCTAATGACTAAAATGTTTTATACGATGATCTATCAGTATTTACTGTTTAGTGGAACAGAAGTTCAAACTTTCCTTGGCCAATATCCTTTCAAATCCCAACATTCCATGCAACCATCTTGGTTCCACCATGCATTCCAGAAATGTTTAATAAATGTTAGAGAATGAGAAATCTACATTAATTTTCATATGCTTCAGGAGACCTTCTGAGTACCACCTTGTACAACAAAGGATCACAAACTGAGACACGTGAGATGTATGGGAGAAAGGCCACATTCTGTTGCAGTTATATATGTTCAATTAGTTGTTCCCTGCCTTTAAAGAGGGTGAGAAAAAGGTGTTAACAACATGGTTGTAAATGTGTACCTTATGCTATTTAAACTTTTCTCTATCATGCAATATTAGCAAATATGATTTTTCCACTTTTGATAAGATACTGTTGACTCTGTGTTTTAAATTCAACTCATCATTGCAGGTTTACTTACTTCTGCATGAGAGCCAAGATTTGGGGGATTTCCCGAGGAAGGAAATAACTTCCAAGAGAGAAGTAAATTCTAAGAAAGAGTGATGAGGTCTCTCTGTGTACAGCAAAGTATCACAAATCAAGTTCATTTCCAAGCTCTTTCTGACAACAAATATTGGTTTCTGCTTGGCTTTCCTGAGGGATGCTAACTAATTATTGATGACTGGTTGTGTACACCATTGCAGAATCCAAGATATATACAATGCCTAGAGTCTTTATCAGTGCTATGGTATTTGACTAGACCATGAGAGGCCCTGATTTGGTCTTTTAGTACCATATAAACAAGAAAAAAGGGCCGGGCGGTGGTGGCACACACCTTTAATCCCAGCACTCGGGAGACAGAGGCAGGTGGATCTCTGTGAGTTCGAGGCCAGCCTGGGCTACCAAGTGAGTTCCAGGAAAGGCGCAAAGCTACACAAGAGAAACCCTGTCTCGAAAAAAAAAAAAAAAAAAAAAAAAAAAAAAAAAAAAAAAAAAAAAAAAAAAAAAAAAAAAAAAAAAGAAAAAAGAAAGCAAATTAAACACACACACACACACACACAGCATGTCATCTGCCCATTTCATACATGGAAAAACTAATGCCATGTAGAATAACTAATCCCAAGCTCTCCCACACCCCAGGAGAGAAGCTGAGATGCAAGAGAGCTCCTACTGTAATTAGCACCATGCCATTAGCAGATGCCTCCCATTTGATTAGTTATGTACATGAAAACTATTTCCCATCTCCACAACCCAGCAGGAGATGGAAACCGAAAAGAAGTCAATCATCAGAAAGCATATTTGACCCAAATCTAATAACATTTCTTAAAATTAAAAGAAGTTCAACAGGCAAACATGAGAAAAGTTTTAAAAAGCAACAATTATACATATTTTCAACATTGCCCTGCCTTGTACTGATGTAGAAAACATCTTTTTGTATTTATTCCCCACTTTTATATTGATCCTGATACTGAGTTAGAACTGGATTGCCATGGAAGATAGAATAGTCTCCTGGTATGAAAATGGCATCTGTCCCTAGACATCACCAGAGAAAATCATGTAGAAAGTAGAAACTAATTGTTAAGGTGACTTAGTCCTAGGACTTCAATTTACAGGTACTGGAATTAAGATTCAAAAGATTCATATGACTTCCTCATCAGTGTACAAGCTAGATGTGTGCTATACATTACGTATATCACAGGCTTTTGGAAAACATCCCAAAGGAAAAAACAACACTTGTCTCAAAATTATGCAGGAACACAACACACTAGTCAGCTCTCTTTGACTGAGAAAGGCACAAAGAAATTCTGAGCAGACCCTAAGAGCTGCGTTCTCTTTTAACATCTGTACATGTAAATAGGTATTATTTTTTCTTCTTCACCTTCTTAGGGTATCAGCTGTTCCTGTTTGGTAACCTAGGACTACAAACTATGTAAAAGAATGTGAGTCATTTTTCCTTCCCTAGACCTCTCAAGAGATCCATGCCGCTATATGGAAAACAAGTTGTTAAAATTTGCTTCACAAGGCAAGTTGAAAATCAGTCAGAGCCATAACCCTTAAGGGAAGCATAGACTAGAAAATGCAGAAAATAAATAATTTTTCCTTTTTCCAATTTACCTGTTTTATAATTGCTAGGGAGTTCCCACTAAGAGTAGACAGTTGAGACTAAGTCAACTCTTCCCCCAGCAAAGCCCTCACTATTTAGTAGATTAAGATAATAGAATGGATTTATTAATTAATAATTTGTATAATCTTCTAAATACATGCTTTTAAATTAATATACCTAGGTTGTGTTAATTTCTTAAGGACAGAGCTTTGTTCTCTCAGAACGCTTGCTTGTCTTCTGGTTGGGCCATATGGAACAATGGACAAGCTACATCTCTCTTAGAGGGAGTGAACATTCATCCCTTTTCAGGAGAGATGGGAGACATCTTTTCCTTATGTTGGTACAAAAATCACTAAATCTCACTTTTCCTGAACTGCAGAATTTTGCTAACCAGGTTGACAATGAGGCTAAGATATGTGCCAAAGATATTTAATTAAGAAGAAAGTTGTCTATGTTTAAGCAGCTATTTTAATATCTGCTTCTATCTTCACTGCACATCAGGTTAAACCTCAAAGTCAGGGTGGGAGCTAACACACACTCATAATGTGGGCCCAGCATTTGAATATGCTTTATCAAAGAAGGGTGAAGAATAAGATGATAAATTCCACAAATGATCCATTCAGACATTTAAATATTGAATGTGCAGTGATTGACAGTTCATCTAGTCTAAAGACTTTTAGTCCCAAATTCCAGTGCCTTTTACCAAAAAGAATCAATTCACAACATGTTCAATGAGCTCTCAGAATGCTTGCAACTCTATCACAAAGCCCCATCTGCAGAAAGGTCACTTACTACAGGCACCATGCAAAACTCTGCTTCCATTGCTAGATTAAGTCTGAATATTTGAAAACATCTCCTTTAGAGAAATAAAAAGAAACTCCCTGATGATTGAAATTTCATCTAGAATGGATGAAATGTTAGAGCATTATTCCTCAGGATATTCTTTCACTGACTTTTCTTTGCGAGAAATGACTGGCAAATCTCTTCTGGTCTTTGGATATGCATATATAATTATGAGAAAGTGGAATGTGAGCCAAAAACTGGGCAAAGCCTTTGTGTACCTTCTCATGCAATATTCTAAAATATCATAAAGTTTGATTGCCTCTAGTTTGCATGTGAAGAAATCACAGTGCTGGAGTTGTATGCAGAAACTTGATAAGTGGGTGATGGTTGATGGTTTAAACCAGTACAGTTCCATAGGCAGCTCTGAGCTCTGTAATTTCCTCTGATCTTTATAAACTGGAGCTGGGAAACTTTCTCCTTCCTGGAAACATTGTCATAAATGATCAAAGCCTATGGAAGTCATTTAACCAGTGTCTCCATTTTACAGGTCACAAAGAAAATACTTTGAGATATATCTTTTTTTCTAAGACACATAACATAAACTTTAAGAATCTACATTGCTGGATAATTTACAGGCTTTTCCCCCATTAAATATTATTTAATTGTCTTGCTCTAAATTAACTTACATACATAAAATTTACAACAGCTTTCTGTGAAAATCTATTTATATTATTATGTGAGTCCCTCCAAGCTTTTGAATAACAAATAATATGCCCAATAGAGATGATCAAATTATCACAGTGCATATTACTTATATCATAGTATGTACTATTCCAGTATCTTGATAGTCTACACATTCATCATTTTAATGTCTATGTAATATTCCATCAAACTGATGTGCCATGAAACTAATTTCCCATTTTTGCAATACATCTGACTTTATTTACTAAACAAAAACTGGTATTGTGTAGGCCTTTATTAGATATCTAACTAGACACATTTTCAATGAACAAAACTCATTCTAGAATAGAGAGATTGTGATCCATGTCTGAATATCAGATTTGAGAGACATGCCTTAATGAAATGCATATAGTCTTATTTATTCTTATTTGCAATTTTGAGGTCTGGAATAGCAATTCTACATCTGCCATATATAATACATATTACCATTATTGTGATTATGCATGAAGATTTGTGGGTGAATCTTGCACCTTGTAAATGCATATGTAGATAAAATGAGCCTCTGCCTCCATGCTTAGGAACTCAGAGAAGGATTGTGAACATTGAACAGAGATACATTTAATATATTAAGACTTCATAAAAAATGTAAGGTTTGGAGAATAATTTTAAGTGGGGTAAGAAAAATTCCAGATAATGGATGTAATGGATGAATTTACAGTGATGGCATCTGTGGCGTTATTTTTTACTTGCTGATGGACATGACTGAGTACATTTAACAAACACAATATTGAGCTCATGCAATTCTCTGCTGTCTAAGAAGAGTTTATCTGGCTGGTGTGAATAATTTAGCTATTGTAAGACAAATGTCTCTGTTTATTTATCCACAGGTAGACGTGACTATCTTTTCTGAGATATTGCATCTATGTGGCTGAAGGCAGCATTTGTCTAAGGTGTTTGTCAGGAGCTATTAACTATTCCACATAGAGGGTCCAGTTTCCTCCTGCTGAAATTCTGAAGGTCACAAGAACAAGTGGGAAGGTGATGACTCTGTGATCACTAAGGGTGAATCACAAGGAATTAGTGTTTGGGACAACTACCAGAGGGTAGTTACTGAAGGAGATAGAGAAGCCATGAGGACATAGAGTTTTTCACTCAGCAAAGCATGGACATGATATTATAAAAGGGGGCATTATTTTTGGAAGCAAATATTGATACACATATAAATGTTTATGAGTGGAGTATTGATATTACATTAACATGTATTACAAGTTTAAAATATCATGTGGCAAATTCAGTGTGATCCTCTTTATTAATGGTGTTTATTTCACTGGACTGCACAAAACTAATGAATGTAGCACTTTAATGAGACACTTCACCAACCCTTGAATATGCATCTGTGAAGGCATTCCTTTACAAAAATTGTACATCTAATTTTCATTGCATAAACCTGGACATTTAATATATGTCATAAGAACAAAGCCACACTGTTAAACAGAGTATGGAAAAATAAAAATACTATGATTTGTTTCTATACTTAGGAAATATCATAAATCTATTAAAAGTTCAGAAGGATGAATGGGCAGAGTGTCCACCAAAGAGAGAGGAAAACAAAGAAAGGAAAAGGAAGAAATAAAGGTCAGAAAGAAAAGAGGAGGGGAGGAATCAGAAAGCATATTACTAAAGATGAAGCCTTCCTTCAGTCATGAAGTCTCACTGAACTGTCATGAGGAATATGAATCATGCTGTCTCATTAACAATACAGAAATATAACCCCTGTTAGAGCAATGGAGGTAAGTGGTTGTGGGAAAAAAAGGAGTAAGAGATAAAGGTATTTGAAAAGTGAAATCAAGAAATAATATGAAATTAAGTATGAAGATTTGAAGTGCAATCAAGTAAAGGATAGATTTGAGAATAATTTGGAAGCTTAAACCTATCTACTTATAAAGAGTTGGAGATGGGTGGGGGGAGTAGCAGGATATAATACTATAATTTCTTTATTTCATATAGCAATATCACTTTTAGACAGAAATGGTGAGAAGGTCAATGTAGACCAAGATGACAAATCTGAGTAACTGCGAAAGTGACCATCCTGTATCCACACATTTTGCATTACCAATTTGGTACCTCCCATCTTTCTGTTTCTTGACTCTGGGCTACCCCTGTCATTTCCTTTAGCCTTTTGTATACAGGAAAAGTGAAGAATCCCCTGATTTACTCCCTGCCTCCTCAGGCAGCCTGAGAATCTGTCCAGTGCTTTGTGTACAAGATCAGGCTACTAGCCTGCTGCAGTCATTCAAGGACAGGAATTTGGTGACAGACGTCAGTCATCACCACCCTAACCATATTCATTTATTTTCTGTTAGGACAAAATAATACTAGTTTGGAAAATAAAATTTTTAAAGAAAATCACAATTTTGAAAGTAAGACATATTCATCATCTACTTGAGGTTTTAGTAAGTCTAGTTATTTTTCTGTGCTCCACAAAGGAAAAAGATCATTTCCCTTGCATGCTTCAGTATTTATTACCTGGTTGTATGCTTTAGCGTGTAGCTCCCACTCCATCCCACAGTCTATTCTTTCATAGTTCCTATTATAATATACTATGCATTACTTCTATAAGAGCATCTCGTCCTTCCTCTCTCTTTTATGGCCACTTGTATTCATTAGGCTCACCTGAGCAACAGAGGACAACCTCTCTGACTCTGTGCCTTTAAACTGATCATACACACAAAATCCCTTTTGATATATAATCATAGGTTTTATGGAACAGGATACAAATATCTTGGGGCAAATGGATTGCCTTCTGAGCCAGCCAAGGTCATTCTAGGCTGAGCAACCCCTAGCCATTTGCCAGATGATTTCATAATCATGAGTGAGAACAGCCAAGGTTCTCCAGATCAGAGCTGCCCATTCCTGCCCAAGAGAAATTACAGAGGAATAGACTGCTATTACTTGCACTTTCTAAGTTCTGGAGTGACTTGTTTTGCAACAAAAGGTAACTGATGTAGCTAAGATACTCAATTTTCAAAAACTATGTGAAAACTGTGGTGTCATCCATGTGGTCATATTACCAGATAAAATGATGATTTTCTTGACTTTACCTAAAAATATCAGGTCAACCAATTTTACTTCAAATTAAAAGGCAAAATGCATGGCTTTGATTCCTAGAACATGAGTTCACTATCACTTAACATTACATGGAAAATTTGAAACTCTCTTCTTCTTGTTCTTTCTCTTTCTTCCTCCTCCTCCTCTTGTTTGTCTTCCTCTTAATTCTTCTTCTTCTTCTTCTTCTCCTCCTCCTCCTCCTTTTTCTTCTTTTCCTTTTCTCTCCTCCTCCTCCTTAGTTGTATTTTATGACTAGTAAAAGGTTCCTTACATTTAAAAGAATTCATTTGTTTCAGATGGGGCTTCTTGTTTCTTTCAACTCCAAGAACGACTTGTAAGAGCTGTGAGAAAATGGCACGATACAGGCTACCAAGAACTCAGAACTTGACAATGGGTAATAGTTTCTAGGTGCTGCCTGTTGTTGTTACCATCTCTTCAATGGGTTTGTTTATAGCCAAGTGTTCATTATTATCCAGGAAGCTACAGGCTACTTTCCTATAAACCTTCAGATCAGCAGATGTATCAGCCTTGATAGTGCTGTATTGATTGACATTCTACAAACCAATAGGCAACCATCTGTTTCATCTCTGCTCTGGAAGCTTTCTTGTGCTTTATTGAGTCTGAAAAGAACAGTTGAGAAGATGTGAACCTGAATTGTAGTCTTAAATGTGCTGCAAATAAGCTTTTCATTTTAAATAAGCCCACCTATCTGTGCCTCCCTCCCTGTGGGCTCTAGGATTTCTGTATGACAGACTGGTTTGAAAGATCCAGTGAAGTGATTATTGAATCAAATGGAATACACTGACCAGTAATGATGGTCTTATCAATGTTCTGGATGATATTTGTACTGAAAATACATTTTTGTCAGACTCTTCTTTCAAAGCTGCTGTCTACTGATGTGTATCCAATGAAGTCCTGTTCATGGATGAGTGATAATCATCTAGGAAAAAGAAAAGTACTTCTCACTGACTATGGGTGGAGGCTGAGGCAGCTGACCACAAAAACTATCTGTGATACATTGCACTGAGGTTTCTATGTACTGTTGAAAATTTTAGGCAAATTCATGTCAGATAAAGCAGAAATGTACAATTTATCAGTTTAACAAAAATTGGAACAGAGTGATTAAACGGGTGAGAATGTTATTTCACTTCTCAAAGGCAAAGAGTTTAAGAAAGTAAATAACTGCAGTTAGGACCCAAGAAAAGCTTGAAATCTGCAGTCAGATACACAACTAAATGTAAGTGGAAAAATAAGAATCTTAAAGACAGTAGCCAAAAAAACCCATTATTCATATCTTAGAATTATTCATAGCCTAGAACTCAGTGAATTGTCTGGAATTACAGTTTAGAGTTATTCCAGCATTCAAAGTGGGAAAATACACAAAAACGGTTGACAGTGGTGTGTGGTTGGACCTCTGCATATACTTCTGTTTACTATGGCAATGGCATTGCCCCATCAGTCTTAACCATTCAAATTTGTATCTATTAGAAGAAGACGAGGCTCTTAGGTTCTTGAGAGTTTAGAAGAAAAGATTCATTTGGAATGTATGTGAATTTTCAAGCAGAACATCCCAAAGAACATTTGTCAATGTCTCCAGAGATGATTCTGATTATCATACTTTGAGGTTATGTGTTACTTACATGGAACTAGTAAAAGTGAGTGAGGATCCCACTGACTTCATATGATACAAAAATCAGTCGCCACCCCAATAATGTAGAAGATAAGACACTGCTCTAGCACACTGGAAAATGTGAAGAGAAAATGGTAGTGCCAGAATTAAGTGACTACTGAATTATTACAGGTTAACTTTGAACTAACATGTCTCCTCTTCATTCTTTGTTCACTCTGTTCTATCACTGAGGAAGCTCATGTTTCACATTTTAGCTCCATGTACAAGACCTTTATACAAAACACTCACTAAGAGACAAAACAGTAGGTCAGAAAAGCAAGGAGCCAGGGGAGTCTCTTCAATTGACCTCTCTGTAGCCAACTGCCATGCAGGACAGTCTCTTATAGGAATCAGAATTGTAAAGACTGGGGGTATAGGGCAGTGGTAGCATGTTTGCTTATCATGAGGTTTTTTGGTTCAATCCGCAGTCCCACAAAAAGCAAAACAGCAAAACCAGAATTACATATTGTGATAACAGTATTACTGGGTGGCAAAGGATTAGTGGAGATGTAAGCCATGTGACATGGAAGATACGGGTCAAAATAAATAAAAAGACACCAAAACACTCATGGATAGAAAAAGAAGTCTCCTTGAAACAGCTACTGAAGAACTGTGAGTTGGTTATCATTATTATTATTATTATTATTATTATTACACTTTACTTTTTAGAGTTTCATCTATTAGATTGACAATTACTAATTCTTCTTACTTATTGCAGATACTGTTTAATGTATTCATTCATATATCATCTCATTTCTGTAATGAATGCATACAAACAACTTACAACTTACAACAACTGTTTTTTTTTTTTGTTTTTTTTTTTTTTTTTTTACAGTATTTATCAAAAGAAAAATGTGCCTAATGCAGATGGGACAGAATACACAGAGGCAAAAGCAGTAGAGAAACAGTACACGTGGGCTATTAAGCAGCAGCCACGGGGAAGCTTTTTTAAAATGTTTAATGTAGTTCAGACTTTCATTTCTTCAGTAATTTTGTTAGAGATGAATGAAAGAGCATTAGTGTCAATCATCTTTGTGAAAATACAAAGAATGCCCCCTTTATAATGTCTCATTATGTTGAAAATAAGGGGCATTCCCGATTTGATTTGGTATAGAATTTAATTGGATTAGCTTCACTAAAGCATTCAAGATGTGGCGTATTTTTCCATTGCTTTCCCTGTTGAGAAACTTTTGAAGACAACTGTGACATGCAGCAAGCTATCCCGCACCAAGTGTTTCCTTCAAGTTAGTGTTGGACATGGTTCTTACAAAGGTTTCCTAAAAGGGTTAACATGCATACATGCCTCCATTTGTCTGATTTTTTTCATTAGATGAAGGCCATCTCCTACTCACCTCAGGCATTCTCAAGGAGCCAATCATTTCAAAGAAGACTGTGCTCTGAAGGACTGATTTTATTAATAACGAGCCTGAGCTTTGTACTTCAATAATACTTTTCATCTATGAGTTCTGAAGTGCTTTGCAATTTAAATGAATTAAGCTCCATCATACCCTTTGAGCTGCAGAATACTTGTTTTTGAAATAAAAAAAATCTAAGAGAGACTCGGAGTTAAAGTTTCGAAAATAAAATACCCCCCTTTTCTGGTCTATGTGCCCCTGTGCCATTCCTCTTCTGGGCTCTCTTTCCCCATTCCTTCCCTGACAGATTTGCTTTCCCAGCTAACAATGTGTCTTCTCAGGACCCTACCCAAACATGACACAAGGCTTTCCCTATGAATCCGAGTCAATCACTTAGTCAGTCAGGAAGTGGGATGAAGTGTGTGTCTATTATTGTCATGGCTTTGCTTATTCTTATGGGGATTAAACTTCCTTCTTCAACATCTCTGTCCTCTGCCCACGGCACTGTTGTTGAGCCTTTGTGTGGCCTGCCTTTGTCCCCATCCACATTGTCTTCTGACTGAGGGATTTGGATATGATGGCTTGAAGAGGTTGCCTAGGGACACCAGATTCTCTTTATCCTAAATCTTTAAGGTGTGGTGGAATGTTCAGTAGTTAATTCACACCAACTAGGGATCAGGATTCTTGAGAAAGTATCTAGATCTACTTGTGACTAAGGGGAGAAGATTATTCTCTCAGCCCAGAGAAAGACAAACTATAGCAAATCAACTCTTGGATGAAGATTTGTGATAACTTTCCATGTCAATTTAAAGTGTTTTTAGATGAGATTAACATTTAACTCAATAGCAAAGCAGATTGCCATCCATAATGTGCTAATGCCTCAGACATTGCTATTTCTCTGAGTATATCAAAGGGCTCATCTCCCCTAAGCAGAAAGAAAAGACTTCAGAAGAAAAACCACCAAACTGTGGTATCAGCTCCTGAGTTTTTAGCCTGCTGGTCTACCCTCGGGCTTTAGATTTTCCAATCTCACTAATCTTATAAACACACACACACACACACACACACACACATACACACACGATTCTGTTCTGTTTCTCTGGAGGACCTTGAGTCTTGCAGGTTTCATTTTGTAAATATTTTAATTGGCATATAGCCATACTCATTCACATATGGACGGTTTATACCTGATTTCTTACTCTAATATGGAGTTGAGTAGCGGCAACAACATCTTTCAGTGACACAAAAAGCTAAAAATATATACTGTGTATTCCTTTATAGGAAATGTTGCCAACTACTGTGTTAGCTTAGCCCCTGTCTTTTCCACTGAGAAAAGATCAGGTGATTGGTAAGGTCCCTTACCACCTGAGCTGCTGGCTTTCAATTATTATTATTTTTTGACCTAGTCTTTTGTATGCTATCCTGTATAGAGCCATTCGAGATATAGATGAATCCATCCCACTCTTGAAGGCAAGGCCTTTTAAGTCAAGAACTTCTTAGCACCTCAGTTATTTCTGTGTAGATTTGTATTCATGTATGAAATTCCACCAATTTTGAAAAAAAAATGATAAAAATCAAAGCAGCTGGAATTCACTGGTTAAGCCTATGCAAGGTGCCTGTCTTCCTATTAAGCTGCCTGAACATATTATCTCATTGCATTAAGACAACTGTTCCATAATTAGCCCATTTTTTTTTTCAAATGTAGAAATGGAGACTGAGAAAGTTTATCTGCTCTCAAATACAGAGGTCAGAGCACTAGACTCCTGAGCCCATGCCAACGTACTACACCCTTTTCCAAAGGAATGAAGCTGTTACCTAGGAACTGGAGATCCACCTTAGACCACATTAGAGTATTTCTGTGGTTTCAAAGTTGTAATTTTAGTAGGATCAGCAAAAGAATGTATTTTGAAGAGTTCAGGTGCCTGATTAGTTCCATTAATATTTTACGGAATGAACTAACCTATTAGCTTTCATCCTTACAGAAAACTATAGTGAAAGCATTTTTTAAAAGAAATCAAAAACACATCTGCTTTGATGCAGTTGCTAGGATCCCTTTTTATTATGCAGTGTGATGTATGCCCTGTGCTCTGAAAGGACTACCTGTGTCTCTTAGGCATAGCTGATGATCACAGGTACCTCATGGATGAAAAAGACCCAGCACAATAAAAATTATCACAAGCCTCATTTCTTTTCCTTCTGCTTTATGACAACACAATGCTACCAACAAAGCACAAGAAGAATTATTTACTTTTTGGTTCAGGTAGTTCCAATCTGTATTCATTTGATATCAGCATGCCAGAAAAATTTTCTGATCAACTGTGTTATCAGACATTGAAAAAAAAAAAAAAAAAAAGCATTTTTTGCACACTGTGAGGCGGCTAATGGTCCCGAAATATCTAGGGATGCTCTTACAGTAATAGAGAATTACCAGATCACATAAAAGCACTTATGTTGATGCATGCACAGATTATAAAACGGGACAGCTTCTTCCTGATGGTCTTTCACCTGCCACTGCTATTATGGAAGAAGGGGTTATGGGAAGATGCACAGGGTAGATGTTGAAGAATGGATGAAGTTTCCTTAAAGCCTATATAGTAGTATCTCTAGGACCAATTCCCATTCACTTTTAGGACTGCATCTTTAAAAGCCAGTTGTAGTAACAGGATGATTTCACAAACCTGTATCAGAAATGACCATACTATGACTACATTCTGCCAAGTGCTTTAGAAACTCTCTTAAAGTAGATTACTTTAATCCAAGAGGAAAGGAATATCTAAATCAAGGAAATTCTGCCATACATTGTACAAATGAGAAATCAAGGAACAGTAATGGAATAAATGTTTAATGTCTGCACATTTAACAAATGGAGGCAATGGAATGTGCATGAATCTGATTCATTTTCCAAGCTTGTATTCATTTAACTAATCATAATGCCCCATGAGGGACAGAGTTACAAGCTTGGTTTCCTGGAAAGTTAAGGCTTCACAGCATTGACCACTGATTATCCTTTATGCCTGATGGTGATCATCTTCTCTTCTACATACTGTGAAGCTTGGATTAAATGAAAAAAAACCTCTCTATGGATGTATATTCCCAAAATATTTCCCAAACCCCAAAAGGTTGCTGCATTACCAGAGCATCAAGGGCTTATCCTATAACTTTTTAGTGTGGTAACCATTTATAGCTCAGATAAAGGAAACTGTTTTCTGCCTGAACAATCTAAAGAAAGCACCTACAGAATCCAATTTTGTGGTGTAATTGTGAACAGCTACAGAGGAAATTGAAGAAAAAAAAATCATGGACTTATAGTCAGAAAAATTCATAGTCCTAATTGCTTTAGTTGTTATGTAACTCTGACAACTCTATAGTTTCTGAGCTTTCATATTGTAAAATGAAAATTCAAATAACAATAATACTAGTCCACAAGATAGTTAATGAGATGTGATAGTAAAACTCAATAGCTATAAAGGGTAATACAAATGTTAGTTATTGCTATTGTAATTTCCATGTTACTTTTATTGTGTTAATATAGCATTCATCATCTCGCTAGGTATAGTATAGTGTCTAGGAGGCCATAGAAAGTAGGAGTTGACAGAGAAAAGATTGCTAGAGATGAATATAAAATTGTAACTAAACTCACTAAGGAGTTAATGCTATCAATTGTAGTTCCATAAAATAAATTGATGTGGTAAATTTAACATTTCTCCAAGAATATTTAGTACCAATTTTTTTGAGTGTGATACAGTGCTGTGAATGTCCAATGGAAAATTTTTTTATTTATAGAATAGGCTTTAATCACAGAAGAATATAAACAGCAATTTTACATCTGAGTTTTATGCTCCTTTCATAATAGGAATGCATATTTTATAAACATATCTCCATATTATCTAACAAACTCGAACCCTGTGAACTAAAGGAACGGTTGGCTTGGCAAGATTTGCCTGTTTTGCACAATAGTGGCAAAAATGTTAACAGAGTGACCAACTACTTTCTGCTAGGCTTCAAGGCCATCTCTAAAAACGAAACTCATGCTTGGTATTTGATAGGAGCATGGTTGAATAGGTAATAGGTTTTAGGAGAGAATCTATTGTTATTATTCTGTTAAAGAGTTGTTAGAGAAACATAACAACTAAAGCAATTAGGACTATAAACTTTTCTGACAGTAAGTCCATGATTTTTTTTTCCTCAACAGAAAATAAAGGGACATAGTATTAAACTAACTTCTGTAGTGGGTAGCCATTCCAGCTTTGATCTGGAAGGTGCAACCCCCATTGAGGCTTCAGCAACTGTCACACCTACAAGGTGAGGTCAAGGGAGGCTCCTGGAGACCTGAGATCTGGATGGGCCATCTCTCTCTGTTCCTAGACCCTGAACGGTGGAGAATAACCAAACAGAGCTCCAGAGAACACCGCTGGACTACGATACACCTTCCCCTGACCCTGTGATCTACCTATCCCTTCATTTGTAAGTTACCCACTAAATAAATCTTCCTTTTAACTACATGGAGTGGCCTTAATAATTTCACCAATAAACTTCTAATGATTGATTGTTTTACCCAACAGCTAGTTGATCTATCAACCCTCATCAGATAGGCATATTTCAGCTGTAGAATGTTATTCACATACCCAAACTTAATCAACATGTAGAGAGTACAAGGTTTTCAGACATAAATGGAACACCTACATCATATCTGGGATCATTGTGCAGGAAGGGGCATAAAGATTTTTAAGAGCCCAGGTATTTGTTATTGAAACAACTGGGAAAAGGGACTTACAATTGAAGAATTGCTTTCATTAGAGATCAGATGAGCCTGTGGGCATGTCTGTGGGATATTTTCTTAATTTCTAATCGATGTATGTTGGTCCAGCCTGATGTGGGTGGTGCCGTCCCTGGACTGGTACACCTGAGCTATATAAGAAAGCTATCTGAGTGAGCCTGAGAGAGCAAATCAGTAAGCAATACCCCTCCATGGTCTTTGCTTCTTGTGCCTGCCTTTGCTTCCTTCAGTGATGGACTGTGATCTGAATATGTGAGCCAAATAAACTTTTTCCTCCCCAACTTGCTTTCTGGTCATTGTGTTTCACATAGTCAGACTAGAATTTCCTCACACTACAATTGTTCACCCATTCAGATATTCAAATACTCCCAAGCCAGAACATACTCCATGCTTACAGTTGAATTCATGTAGAAGAGAGTCTATTGTCTCCTCTAATCACTCTGAGAGTTGTTTTCTTTCCACAATGATATAACATCCAGGTATCATCAAAAGAGCCTTCTTTATGTAGCCTTCTCTACTGTAATTGTGAAGACAAATTTCTCTCAGGAAAGGAGTTCTGCTTTGGTTTCTGAGAGAGACCTCTGACAGTGGCAATGATGTACTTCATGTTAGTTCAGTCAGGTCAGGTACATCATCTTAAATATTTTCACTGTCTCCTCAAAATCGTACATTTTCCCTTTGCTAACATACACCAATTTCATGTTGTATAAAACAATATCTTCACTTGAACCCCACCATGCCCTTTTCAAGAACAGCTCCAAGTCTTTCCTCATTACATGTTTGACTTGTGGCTGTGTGGTGCAGTATTTGTCTGGAATAACTTTGATGATAAGTATAGTGACTGTACATCAGTGCTTATCCTTGTTCATAGTCCTCATGTGCATTTTAAAGACTTAATTGCTGCTAGACCTCAAGCATTTGCCATGGTTCAGTCACCCCTTATGGTTGGTTTATATTGCATTTCATAAAACAGATACGACTTCATTTAGTTCACATCTAACCTTTAAGTACTACTACAATAGTATTGTATGGATGACAGAATCAGCTTTGAATGGTGCTATTTACCTAATATTCACTTTCAGATTTCTGTCTTTATACTCTCTTCCCAGTTATTCCTGCATATTAAGTATAATTTATACACTGATGAGCAACACAGTGTTAATTTTTAATTCTAGTCCTTATATCTACAGAGAAGATAAAACTGTTGTAGCAACTCTATTTCTTTCCTAAGCTGTCACAAGTGATAGTTTGATTTAATTGATTATTTTCTCAAATTGTAACTTTCTTGAGAATAGACACAATGCCTTTATTTTGCTCATTTCTTTATGGCTAGCTTTTTAACAAGGTTTAATTTTCCAAGTTGCTACAGCAAGTGTTATGAAGAAAGTAGCTAACGTAAAGATTTACTGTTTAACAGTTATTGGGGTTATAAATTAGCTATCAAGGTTTAAGCAAGGTTGTTTTCTTCTTGGGACTGTGAAGAAGACTCTCTTCTATGATTGCTTTAGTTTCTGGAGATCTCTAGTAATCTACCTTTCACTGTCATACCAAAACATCATTCTGATTCCTGCTTTCACTATTATGTTTCCCTGTGTGCATCTCTGAATCTACATTTTATCATTTTCCTTCTGGACAACTTCAAATCTTTGAGGCTAGGGCCCCATCTGGCACTCAACATCTCTCATAGCCTTCAGGCATACATCTAAGTTTGGCACAGGTAGATATGGAGAGACAAGATCCAAACACATAAGTGTTCCCTTCTTTTACATAAAATACATTCCTCTATCATCCAAAGACCAAATGCATACTGATGGTTTCTCAACACTTGAGATCCCCTTATTCCTAACAGCAGATTCCCTCTGCCCATTCCACTGGTCTTCTAAAGAATAAAGATTTATGCTGTGATCAGGTAGGGAGCCTCAGTCTGAAAAAGAGATCATCTCAGATCTCTCCCTGGGTTCAGCTGTGTGGGAAGGAAAGGCCCTCTGGGGAGTATTTTCCAAGTATTGGAGAAGCAACAAAACATCCTATGGACAAAAGATATAGAGAATGTATTCTCCCTGCTGTCTCCTAAACCTGAATTTCCTGCAGCTTGCTGAAAATGTGGGTATCCATTCATGTATACTCATTATTCCTGCCCTGTCTCGTCCCTCCAACACAGCTTTTCTGCTACCACTGATGAACCAATGACTGAGAACCCCCATTTCATCTTGGAAAGGAAGTACTGAGCAAAATAAAACATGAGATGTATAACCATCTGAGGGGTTCAGGGAATGAAATTTGCCAAAGAGATGCTCGATTGGAATGATGGAATCTCCATGTAGGAGATGAGGAGCAGCTTTCCAAAACAGGAATTGAAGAAGAGTAGATTGGGAGGTGGGACCAGGGAGAAATAGGGGGAGGGACCAGTAGGAGAGGAGGAAGAGCAAGCTGTGGTCTGGAAGCAAAATAAATAAATGAATTTATTTTAAAATATCAAAAAAAAGCAAAGAAATGGGGATAGAAAACAAAACTTCTATGTGAACATTACCTTTCTAATATGTACATTCAAATGTTAAAGCAACCTGCAATGCAAATATAAACCTGTTTGTTTAAAGAAGATCTATTCATACTTGATTAGGGATCATACAAATAATATCATTTAATTTAGCTAAACATGTTTGAAATGGCTGTTTTCAAAGATCCCATTCTGAGAAAGGGTGGTGTGGGGGGTGTTAGTGCTGGTGGTAAGGATTTCAACATGTAGTTCTGTGACCACAGGTAAATTTGCATGCTCTATTTCTTAAATACAGAAGGAATTATAATGCATGTGTTGTTTGTTTTTTTATATTTTACACAGTGCTAAATATTTTAAGTTTTGTGTGTATTTTACTTATTATCATTTCTTTACTACTTATAGCTTAGTAGTATTCCACTGCATGGATATACTATAATTTGTTTATCTATTCGTATGTGCATAGATATTTATGTTTATGCCATTTTTACTATTACAAATAAAGTTATACTAAACTGTCTAAAGAATTTCAACATATAGATCTCTTTGGAGGTTACAATTCAATTTAAAATAAAGAATGCTATTTAACAAGTCCCGCTGGAAGCTAGGAAGTGGCAAAGACAGTGTTGGAACCATGCCTAGCAAACATCACATCTGCACCATACAGAACCCCTCTTTCCTTACCCAGTGATGTGCATCCAGTGGATTCTCAAATCCCATCACTGTCAAAGAAAATATGAAAACAGTCCTACATCGATGCTAGGTAGATCTGCTAGAATTCAGGAATCAACCATTTCTTGCAAATGCCAGCAGCCTGTTTTATCTCTATATCTCATGTGTCATATTCCTGGACTAAACAAGACAGTGATCATGGTAAAAAAAAAATAATAATTTTACTGTGTTGACTCGATTTTCAGGCTTCAGAGCGTAATCAACTAAAAAGATTGTTTTGCAGTGCTTTTAATTCCAGTGAGACTAGCCTCTATCTGTCTGTTATGGCTGACTCTGTTATTGTGTCTGAGATAAGGTTGTGTGGGAACAGACTTCTATCAGAATTCTGAAGTCTAAAGAACTCCCCTTGCAGTGCTATTACCCCCACATTTTTTCCTGTTGAAACAGTTTATTTCATTTACTTTGATTGCAAATTTCTAGGTATTAAGGTATGAGTGATCAACGATTATGTCCTATCAGTACTCTTTATGAGATAAAACCCTTACATGCTGCTAGTTGTTGAGCAGTGGAATCCTTGGACAACATAACTGAAGAGAAAGAAGGAAGAAACAACATAGGAAAGCCTGCTGTTAGTGACCTGGCCACAAAAACAAGCCTCCGAATGGAGGTGAGTGGAGGGCACTTCAGAGTCTCCCGAGGATACAGGAAAATGGGTTTATCTGCAAGTTTTTCTCTGCTTACTGACAAAGCTCATTAACCTTCCTGCACTTATGAATTGTTTTTACCCGGTCTATTGCAAACAGCTGTCTCTTCGGCCTAGACAGAAAACTTGCAAAATGAGGCTTCTTAGTCAACACTGCATAGAGCTCATCAATTTATAACAGAGGAGCGGCAGCTACCAAGAGCCATCTTGATGACTATGAAAAAAAAATACATGTTGCTACCAAAAATTGTAAAGGATCTGAGGTTATTCTGAACTTGCTAGTTTGTCTTCCTGCCTGCCTCAGTTTCCTGGGTATTAGAAATAAAGGACTGTATGACTGACAGTGGTGGTATAAAGCACAATAACTTCACATATGCTGTTCCCTAATTCTCTGTTCCCACAAGCTAGCTTATAGATCAGATCACATTTGAGTACATAGTAGGTTCATTCTAGGAGGTGTAACAGTTGAGAACACTTCTGCAATGGGACATAAGCCTACCTGACCTTTGTCTTGAAGCAAAGTATTTTCTTTATTCTACAATGCACTAAATGTGTTATTTATTTATTTATTTATTTATTTATTTATTTACTTATTTATTTGTCAAATTGACACAGGCTAGAGTCACTTAGGAAGAGGGAACCTCTATTGAGAAAATGGCTCCATCAGACTAGACTACAGGCAAGTCTTTGGAAGCATTTCCTTGATTAATGATTGATGTAGGAGGGAACCCTCCTACATCTTCCTGGGAAGGTGGCCCTCGGTTATATAAGAAGGCATGCTGAGCAAGCCATTGAAAGCAAGCCTGGAAGCAGCATTCCTCTGAATTCAGGTTCTTGCTTTGAGTTCTTGCCCTTTTTTCCATTAGTGATGAACTGTAAGATGTAAGGTGAAATAAGCCCTTTCCTACCCATGTTGCTTTTGGCCAGTGTTTTCGTCACAGTGACAGAGAACCAAGAAGGACACTAAACAAACTTGTGATTTGTTTTACAAGGAGCTGTGATCACTATTCCTGGGCCAACAACTGTCAGTGTCTGATCAGAACACTTGTGGAAATGTGAGAAATTCATGGAGAGTAGTCTACTGATTCTCTTCCAGCGAGAATTCAAGAAGCCAGGTATCCAAACTGGCTTGTAAAGTGATTCTTTGACAGCTTCCTATATTCAGAGAATTACCCTTTGCAAATGCTGCTGCCAAGGACTAATACACACATATGTTCTACCCACTTTCATTTTGCCTTTCCATAAGTAATTGAAGGTTAGGTAATGCAGATTCCACAGTTTTAATATCCAGTGTGACTCTAAGACTGTCTTCCTTAGTTACTATTTTTTCTGAGCCCAATTTTTCTATTAGTGTATTTAGGTAATCAAAGCTATAGAAATTCTGAGATAAATACCACCTTCATTCTATAGCTCAAGACGGTGCCATCTGCATTTAAAAAGGGCTGCTTTTGCATATGTTATACAGGATAAGGTTGAAGAGAGAAAGTAACTAAACTACAGAAAAGAACATAAATATCTATAATTTCATTTGAAAGTAAGGATTTGTAAGTTTGCGCATTCCATTTCATAGATTAGGAAAATGAAGCTTGGGAGAATTATAAGAAGCTTAAAGGAAGAAGCCATTATTACAGCCTGATGTTTAAATTATATCCACTTTTATTTTCTCTGCTTACAGCTGTCCTCTTAAAAGGACTTAACAAATAAATAAGGGGAAAATGGTATTCTGAAATAAAATGTATGTCCTCTCTCCTTTAAGGGTTCAGAATAGACTTTGATCGTTTGAATGAGGTTGGGGTGGAGAAGGTGACTATTGGCTTTAGAATTTCACAATATAATCTTTGAAACCTTTCTTCCTGAATTCTGTATTGGCTTCAGGTTCTGATTATTCTAAACGGTTCACTGGAGTAATTCAATATGAAAAGTTTTGGGTCCTACTGTGATTCGCACCAGTGTGTCTTCCTGCTAGAGTCTGCTGTATATTTCCAGCTCCATGTGGTAATCTTTTTTCATAACAGACACATACTTCACTGAGTGGAACTCAACTATAAACATTTTATTGCCTGAACACAGCATAGCCAGTGAGACACACGGTTTTCAGAATTTTAAGACTCCTGAAGGCTGATGGTAAGAAAGTTAGTCATCTTTTTACCTTAAAATCTAAAATGATGAAAAATCTCTTTTAAAATCTGAAACCATGACTTAAATCAATAAACTTCTTCCAAAGAAAACTTAATCTTTCCAATGGAAATTTTAGCTTAGTTGGCAGAGCACCTTCCTGCATGCCCAAGGGTTTAATCTCCATCACCATACAAGCTGTGGGTAGTGCATGCCTGCAACTCCTGCATTTATGATGTGTATGTAGGAGGGTCTGATGTTCATGGTTATACTCATCTACATATTTTGAGACCAGCCTAAAATGCATAAGACCTAGTCTCCAAAAACAAACAAACAAAAATCCCTACTTCTTAAATCATAATTGAGACTGCATCAATTTAAAAGAAGAACCAAAGATAAAGGATTGAATCTATATAGTACTGTTCCGAAAGCTTAAACCATCAGTCCCACTAATATGAATAAAGATAAAGTGTACACGTCTGGAATTGCCACACAGCAAAGTAGATATCCTGGCCCCGCATCTTATCCTGCATTCCCATTGAAACTTTCAAAACACCCAACCTGTCTTTCTTTGTGGTCATTCTGGAAATGCAATTCATAACCTTTCCACCCAGCTTTCCCTTAGCTGCCAACGGAAAGAAAGAAGACAAATGATTTTAATTCTTACGGTAGCACTGCTTGGTGTGACTCTGTTACTGGCCACTCTGGCCACAGCACTAGATACAGACTGAGTTCCTGTGTGGTTTTCATATGGAGATTTCGGGAAGGGAATAACGACAGTGTAGAGGACAGGTAGCGGCTTGTGGAGTAACGTTACTGTCACACGATAGGATAATGCAAACAGGGCTTACACTTCGGAATGTTCTGCAGCTACACGGAGTTGTGCAGTTGCAAGTAAGAAATATGGTTAAATGAACTTTTAAAAAAAGTCAACACAAATACTTAGGATTCATTCAAATGGAAGACAATGTAGAGACTAGTTAGGAATACCCTGATGAAAGGAATGCTTTGGAATTTGCTCTCTCAAGCTTTGGGAGACTCAAATACTAAGTGAACTTGGTGGGAAACTACAAACTGGTGAAAGTTGTAAAGAGGGTCCTAGAAAGAAGAGTGCAAAATGCTGACACAAGGAACAGCAATGGCCTGTGGCTAAGGTGCCCAAATTTTGTCTTTGATCAAGACATTACAATGGGAATTATTTGGCTCTTAGACATATCTGTTGGTTTCTTAGTTGCTAGAGACAAACACAGATACACAAATGCACACATCACAAGAATTAAGACATGGATGTCAGGAGATTGACATGATAGGCTGTTTACCCTGGAAATAGAGAAAAAAGAAAAGGGAAAGGCAACCACCCGAGGAGAGAGACAGACAGTGATGAATGAGGCATTGACACGAGGTTGATACTGGGAAGAACACACTATAGGCAGGCATCAGAACCCGGGCACTTGCTCTCAGACATATAAACATTTCCCTAAAGCAAGCCTTTAAAGAGTGGTGAGGTTCAAACTGTCACTGCAGACAGCAGTAGGGAGAAATTCTGTTCTCGAAACCAGCTGTAAGATCTGTTTTTGGAAAGCCATTGCACAGCATTTAGGCACACCAGGGAACCATTTCTGTGACATCATTGAGGGTGTACTTTCAGCACAGTGTTCAGACAACCACGTCACCCAGGTTTCTTTGACATGCTGCCTAATAACAGATGCAGAAGTCTAGCTTCCTTCTACTCAGGCTTCTTCACACACACACACACACACACACACACACACACACACACACACACACGAAGCACTCTGCATTCAAACCCAAGAAATGTACATAAGAAAGTGAAAAAACAGGTTTGTGTCAAGAAATGCTGGCTTTAGGTACTAAAACTCCCCAACTTAGAATGTTCAAGTTAGATGATAAAGGGGGGTGCATGATGAGAGAAGGAGGGAGAGAGAAAGAGAAGGAAGGAAAAAGAGGAGGAGGAAGAGAAAGTGGGGAGAAGGGAAGTTAAAAGCTCTCCTTGCTTCCTTGCCTGTCCTCTCCTTTTCATTTTTTTCCACCTCTGAAGCAGAACATATGCATTCACAGCATTCCCACAAACACCCAGGTGTCATGACTTCTCTCAGGTGCTCTCCAGTGATGGACACTCCAAACATGTAACTCCTAAAATGCTGATGGAGCAATGAGAAGCTCTTCACCTGCAAGGCTAACGGATGTAAACAAGCTCTTTTCTAGGTAGGTGTTCTGGTACTCACGCCTAGACAGAGAGAGTGGGGTTCTCTGTGTAGAAGGTAAAGGGAGTGTCCTGTTCAGATGCTAGGTGGCAGTGTTAAGCCACCAACAGGCACGCACCTAGGACTTGCCAAGTGACATGTATAATTTGTTTTGAGTGAGATGCACATAAAAGTGGATAACTCACAGAGATGGGCTGAAGCCAGAAAAATAAGTTGCCGTGACTGTCCATGAAGGAGTTCATAAACATGGAAAGTCGGGAGCCATTTCTTTAACGGGATTGAGGGAAAGGCAGCTCATATTTTAAGATTTTACGTTGTGGTTTTAGCATCAAATTTTCAAAGCAATCCTGTCTTTTCAAAGTGTGACTTTAGTATTGAAGTTCCCTAGATGATCAATGTTTTCCTCCTTCACCCAAATCCCCCCACGTCCCCGCCCTGAGTAGCACTTCTAGCAACTAGCCGAGAAATTAAGCACTACATACGTGTTGCTCTGGTCAGGAAGGGTTCTTAAAATAGGCTGTGTCAGAGATCAGATCACTGACATAATCCTCCATTCTCAAGTTTCTTAAAATGGGATCCCTGGGGAGTTCTTCCACCCCTTCTTATTTACATACCAGTCAATCATAGCAGGGTTACCAAATTCACACTCACAAAGTGCCTGGTTTCTGGTTTGGTTCAATTCCTCATTTTCCTTTTATGGAAGATTATGGCTGACTGTTAATAGAAGTTTCAATTTTTCTCCTACCATGTATTAACCACAGAGATTAAGTATGGCTGTCCTAAACATGTGTCTGAGCATATAACTCTTATATTTCCTCAACTTGGTAGATTCTTCTTACCTACAAAAAAAAAATTCTGTACACCCTAATGAGGTTTTAAGGATATTTTTATGCCTTAGTTTCATGTACATATCCTTCCAAACATCCTTCTTTACCACTGTGTAACCACCCACCCCCAGTTCTTCAAGATTCCCTTTATATATAAAATTTTACCATACTTCCCACATGTTTTCTCTCTGTGATAAGCTTAGTCTCAATTTCTTTATCCATCAGATAAACCCTATTCATCAGTTACTGTTCAGCAACCCAAACCTGATGGTCCATATCTCCTTTCTTAACACAGCCCTCTAGATTTTCCTGGATAGCTAACTGCTATGACCTTGTGACTGTTATTAGGAGTGTGATATAGATTCAGATAGATGTTTGTGCAGTCAATTATATAGTTAGTTGCAACAACCTCTTTACCTATGTGTCTCCTTTCATAAACTATAAACATCTCAAAAGCAAAGTGCTATCTTACTGCTGTGCATGTTTTCAAAGTCTATTCTAGGGCTATGCCACCCCATTGTTTCAACAGAGGGCTAGAGATGAAACAGAAGATGGTTTTTCCTTTGCCTTCAAAGAAGCATCTGATGATCTTACTTAGAAGGGTGTAATGAGTGACATTTTTCAGCAGCAGCATCTTGAGTATTAGAGAACCAACAACTTCCCTGCTGTGTGGAAGACTATTTCTCAAGATGACACATGTGTTGTCACATTAGCACAGTGGTCAGACTGCCTTAAACTAATGGTCTTTGCTACCTTAAAATTTGCTTCTTTTATATGGCTAATTTAAAAATACGTTTCCCAAAAATTCTGCAAAGCTTTTCATTTCTAAAACATAGCTACATCAGGCAACAATAAAGAGAGAATCTACTGTCTCATCTTATGGGAAAAACATTAGGAAACCTTAAAATCCATGTTTCCATTTACATAATTGACCTTGTGACTTGTCATACAGGCATCAATAATAGAGAAAGAAAGTCCTCGCTTTCTTGAATCTTACACAAATAAGTGTTTATATTAGTGTTCTCAACTAGGGGGTAAATTCAACTCAAGGATTTTTTTTTTAAATCAGTATATGGAAATGTTTATCTATCACAATTTTTTGGGATCTAGAGAATAAGAAAAGAGATACTCCAGGATCTTGCAATGCTTACGCAGGCCAGCACTGTAAAGATTTGTCAAGCTCATCCTATTAAATGTAACAAAAATGGCTCTAAACTTTGCCTTAGATAATGAACTAATGAACACTCCATACAAATAATACATGCATCATGTTCCTTCATATTCACCAATGCCAAAAATTTCAGATTCTGCAAATAGAAATATTCCAGGATAGAGAGGAGATTGAAGGTGACATTTTGGAGAGATTCATCTCCACAAGAACTTTTCTGATGAGGACATGGGTTGAACTGAGGGAAACTGTCCTGAGATAATCGAGGGAGATACTGAGTCATGTCCAAGTGACAGTGAGGACTGATTTCATAAAGCAGGTGTGGGTTTGTCATGTGTGATAAGTAAAAAATAGCCTTTTGTGGAGGGAACAGAGGGATTAAGAAGGCAAATGTACACGATAATGCCAAAGATGATACTCAAATAACATCACAATGGATACCCTAAACTATAGTGAATGGGATTTGCATGTATTCTGGAGAAGAATGAAAACCACTGAAGGGTGTTTCTTGTTGTTGTTTGTTTGCTTGTTTGTTTACAGTGATGTAGCTTGCTACAACTTAATTTTATAAGACTATCAATAACTCAGAGACAAAGAGGATGGCAATTTACATGAAGAAGGCACAGTGGAGTGAAAGGAGGTCTGTAGAGCCTATGGTCATTTTTTTTATATCTCACAAGAGATATAGAATTGTCAGCTGGATAAGCTACCTCAGAATTCAGGGTTTGCTGGTGATGATACATGGCTGAACAAATCAATCGGGACTATAGTTCTGTACTGTATGAGGTTGCCCAGGAAGTGAGTATCAGCATTCAAGAGAGGGAAACATGGTCTGAGACCTAGGATGCTGCAGCATTTAAAAATGTTAGAAGAATGAAAAACATCCTGCCAGTGGGTCTGGAGAGGATTAGTGATGGAGGTGAAAAGAAAAACAAGTATGTGAGAACCCAGTGGCGGCCAGAGACTACAAGAGATGGCCAAGAAGCAACAATGCCACAAGTCAAGTACCCTTGATAAGTGAAGATTATAGTAACGGAGAATTTATGTCAGATTCGGTGATGTGAAGATCACCAGTGACCAGCACAAAGCACGTAACCAAAAGCCCGAGTAGAGTCATTCCATTATGATACTACTTATGGGGAATTTATGCACTAATGATCCTAGTAATTGGAGAGAGAGAGAATGTATTCCACAAAATAGCATGCCTCTAGGCAAGGCAGTGGTCTGGGAAAAGGACAAGGAGGCAGGTGGAACAAAACTGGTGATGTAATCCTTAAGTAGGGTTATTACATTTCATGATGTAAGTTATGTCACCTCTAGTGTTCTGGAAGAACCAAATCCAACAACCAACACTATATGTGAACTGACTGTTACAACTGGAGATGGCAGGCTTCTCCTTTGAGGAGTTTGAAAGAAATGGATTCACGGTGAATGGTTCTATAAAATTAAAGTCTTTGTGTCTTGAAGAGGAATATTGTTATCTATGCTAGTAGAAATATGTCTATGGTAATGAGAGAAAGGAAAACCGCAGGAACAGGACTCATAGCTGGTGGAATTAGAGCTCATGTTTCCAAAACTCTGGTCCAGTACAGTTAGGACTCATGACCTCTACCTTTCTTTCATCTGTACCTGTCAGCTTTCTGCTACAGTGGAAGACTTTCTCTAACATCATAGTTATAGGGTACAGATTTGCACCGTCCTGTTTAGTAAGCTCAGTATAAAGAGATTCCTTCTCCCTTTCTCTGTATTTCTAGAAGTATTTTTGAGCGTTCTTCCTTTAATTGTAGTTATTAATTGGCAAACCTAAGTTCATCTGCAGCTAAGCAATGCTATCTTCAAAATTTAGGCTGTACACACAAGTGTAATAAATTGACCCAGTCGACTATAATTATGAACCAGTTCCAAAACCAGAGAAAACTCAGAACTTAGAAAACAATGCATTGTGATAACAGATATATCCAGTGGTTGAAAAAAAATAAATTAGGTCAGTTCTTAAGAAGACATGGCATTTTCTGCCTTGTACAGTATGTACAGCTGGGCCTTTGTATATCAAGATGGATTCTGGTCCTGCAGATGCAACCAATTGTAACTGAAAACATGTTAAATAAAAGCATGACCGTTCTTAAAATGTATAGACCATTTATTTCTTCTCATAATATAATACTCCCCAAACAATATACCACAATCATTATTTACCTGTGACTTGCATTGTATTAATATTATAAGCAACCTACGGAAGATTTAAAGTTTACAGAAGAATAAGTACAGATTGAATACAAATGCTGATACTGTTTTACCAAAGCTTATTTTAGTCTCCAGGGACAATGCTATAACCACGTCCGTATATAGCTACCAGAGAAAAGTGTGCCATTATGTATAGCTTATTTTTGCTTTTCCTCACTAAGGGAAATAATAAATTAATGTAGAAGGATTTCTTCTTTATCATTAGAAACTTTGGTTTACATAAGAATGGGTCACAAAGCTGTGCATTTCCAAAAACTGAACGATAATAAGACATTTGTTTTGCATTGTAAACAGCTGCACAAAATGCTGTCTTTTTTCCCCCAAGACAGAGTTTCACTGTGTATACTTGGCTGTCCTGGAACTCACTTTGTAGACCAGGCTGACCTCAAACTCATAGAGACCCTCCTGCCTCTGCCTCTCAATTACTAGAATAAAGGCGTGCACCACCACTCCTTGGCAGAAAGTCACTTTTATTGAAAAAAGAAAATATGCATATACAGATATGTATACATGTATACGCATATATAACAAATAAATAATGTCATATAGCATTACACTTAATTAAAAATTATTTAATGCCAGATGAATTCTGATTAATTATTGGCATAAGAGCAAAAAAGATGTTCTTTGTGAAGGAGGTCAGATCCAAGCATCCTGTGAAGTACTCTATAAGCCAAATGACATCATTTAGCCGAGACTGCAGGTCAACATAGTAACTGTTAATATGGATTTTGGAGCTGGCACAGGAAATGTGAGGAAATGTGACTCTTCTTTGTAAGCTTTACCTTCAGGTCTTAGAGTCTACCCAGCACTACTAGAGTCCTACATGATTATTTCTGTAACCACTGGAACACCCACACGGCTTACTTTTCATTTTCATAGTTTTCTAGCCTTGTAATACCTTGACGCTGCCAGGAAATCTCTTGTAGCATTTGCTGTCCCCCTTTACTCAGGCACCCACTCTTTATTCCTGCTTTTCCTGCTTTCTCCTACACCCTTTCCTCCTAACACCACTTCCTCCATAAGTGCATTCATGTCAACACATGAACATTTTGTCAAAAGCTTAGAAAAACAGGGCAGCATCTAGAAACCAAAAGAAACATGTCTGCAGCAACATAAAGAAAAGGAATCCCAGTCACGCGTGGAAGGTAGTCTGTCAACTAAAACTGTCACTAAGTTGTGCTGCCAATCATATCAGGGTTTTGAACTGCAAATATCAGCTGCTAGGTCGACTCCAGGATCTGTGAATTGGACAGCGATGTTATTAGTGTAAACAGAAAATGGATGAATGAGTCAAATACTTCCTGCTTCTGCAAGATTTTGCAGCCTGGCACACGCACTACAGGTGCTCTCGGAGAGTGAGCTGATGGCCCTGCTGCGTGCACTGTAAACAATTATTACAGAAACTCCTTTTAGTTTTCCTTGACCCTTCCTGTGGTTCTCTGTGTGGAAACCTTCATTAAATGTCAAAGGCCGTAGACTAATATATCTGGCTCCCGTCCTTTGCAGAATTCTTTTGTTTATTTTTCCGATAGCGGTTTCTATAATAACATATAACTAGGAGAAGAGGTGTAAAGGGGAGGAGAAGGGAAACAACAGAAAGGTCACAAATTTTAGGCCATGTGGGGTTTTTTATTGTTATTTCTGAAGTGTGTTTAGCACAGAGACAAATTGTACATTTACCGCAAGTCACTGGGACCTAACGAGCTCCTAATGTGTCCCATACTTCAAGGTTTTGCAGAGCAGGCCAGTAACTTAGCAACCACAGCTAAACCTTGACAGGAATAATCATTATTTGTGTTGCAGCTTCAGGCTTTCCCACTGTAGGTTTCTTCCTATTCTATTTTTTTTTCCTGTCCTGTTGCTTTCTTAAAAAGGACCCCAGATCAGGGAAGAACAGCTAGGCTGGGAAAGGGAGAATTTTCCTCCTGTTGCTTCAGGCCACAACTGGCATTGCTGGAGCACAGACCTGTAGCTGAGAGTTACTTCATTCTCAGACACTGTGAAATGTCAGGTAGATAGCAGGATGTATTTGAGACAAACTTAAAACCAGAGATTTCTGAGTTTATGTGTTTAACCCTTGTAGGCTTTTCCACTCAAAAATTAACATAAAAGTTTAATATCCAAAATGGTCTGATTTTAACAAGGTGACATTTTGCAATAATAACAGGCAAGGGCAAGTCATATGGTTAGGGAACAAACTTTCTTTTTCATTCAAGCTCTTCTTGGCATGGGGAATGGATTCTCTTCCATCCTCAACAAACAAAAATTAGTCTTACAGATGAATACAAAGGTTAAATGCCTAAATACAGAAAGTACAATTTGGATTTGATAAATGAATTTGATAAAAGAAGAAGTCTGAAGACTGCCAAAAGGATCATGAGTGCAACCTGTTTTATGGTTTCCACAGAACTGAAGATGTTAAGTTTCTGGTAGGAAGCTTATGCAGACATTACTGTCAGGGAGGTAGAGACAACGATGAGAAAGAAGATTATGAAGTTGATCCATTTCTGAATTCACAGTTTGAGCCACATGCCAAAAAAAGCTCAGAAAACAGAGGAGAAATTATTCTATTTAATTGGGTTTAGTCAAGAAACAAAAATGAACACTTCTTACTTTACATGAATTTTCAAAATACGAATAGTGTAATACTATGGGAACTCAAACCACTGAGCAGTATAATTCTCTGCCTTTACCCTGCCATGTGACTGTGGGCCAATCACTCATGACCTCACATCCTTCCTTATATTGGGGGACCCAGATAGTCCCTGAAGCACAACACTATGCTTATACTAAAAATACTGAGTAAAAAGGCACTGTAACACACAGCACTATAGTTTAGAATGAACCATCTCAGAGACAAATGCTCATTTCTTCCAATTATTTTTTTCTAAAAAGAGAAAAATTGTAGTTGTTTCAACACCAAAAAGCACTCCTGGGACCTTGTTAGTTAATGCATTTTAAGTTCTCTATTAATAAAGAATAGATACTTTGTAAATTTTGTTTATAAAAATTGCCATTGCAGATTCTTGTGAGAAAATAAAAGCTTTGATGAATGCTTAGCACCCATTTTCTATATATTAGTTTTTGGAGCAATCTCTGCTGCCGTGTAATTATGTGTTTGGGTGATGATTAAGAAAGGGCTTATAAGTAGGACTTGCTTCCTTTTGGACATAACACATATATGCAGGTGGTGGAGATAACAGATGGGAGATGGAAGACACACAAGCAAAACTTTTCAAGCCTTTGGGATATCCGCCTTGTTTGTAGCAGGAGAGAAAATTTAGATGTATATGGAGAGTGTTGACTCTAAAGAATTCTGATCTGAACCTATGCATGACTTCAAGGTCCCGTATTGATGCAACAGTGCAATAGTCTCAGCTGGAATTGCCTTGTAATTGAACCCTCCTTAACTAGTTGATATCTCTTCTGTCTCTTGGCTCAAATTGAATAGATGTGTAATGGCAATGTGGCTGTATTTTGCAACTCTGAAGAGTGGACATTGCTGTAGTTACTTCTTTAAGCAAATACATTCACTTCTTCAAGCAAATAGCTCTTTCTTAGATAAACAGACAGTTTCCTCTCTAAGTAAGGGTTGGAGAATTAGATTCACATATCTGATGACTGAGATTCAGCCCCAAAGCTATGGTCCAGTCTCTATTGAGTGACTGAATGACATCTTGCTGCCAGATGAGAAGGAAGAGAGGAGCTAAGGAAAAGAAGTGTCTGTTGGAGGGAGAAGACACTCATAACATGCAATAGACTTGTATAAGAAACATGACTTTTTCTCAGGATCATCTATATTCCAAATTGCAGCCCAAGGACAGCATTAGCAGTAATATATGGAGCCAGTGCAGGCAGAGAGGAGAAATGTGCAGGAAGTCTTAAGAGATGGAAGTTCATGTTTATGTACTCAGTTATATCTCAGGGGAAAAATGTTTTGAATTCCATAATAAGATAATTTAGAGCATTCCAACTTGGGATGCTATGTACTTGTAGTCTAGGAGAAAACAAAGAAAATGACGAGTATACATTGTGTCTACCTTGTTTTCTTTCTCTTTATCCAGGTCAAATTCGGGGGAGCACAGAAATATGCTTTTTTCTTTTGCATTTATTGAGAACTATAACAAGAATGTGAGAGCAAATTGCTACAAATTTTTATGAGGTGGAATAAATGTATTTATCCACTGGGTTAGAAAGATTGTTTATGGTTATCATCCATAAGTTATGTGTGAGAATGTGATTAGGCTAGGACTATGGACCTCTATGACAATGCTCAAATACTATCCTTTAAAGAACATGAACTTAATGCTATTTATGGTAGTACATTTTATGTTCCTCATTTTGGAGAACGTATACCCGAGGAAGTCACACAGCAATTCAAAATAAGGTAAGAATAACTTTGTTTACATTGATGGCAGAGAAAACATTGAGTTATACATTTAAAAAAGGCATCTCAAACAATACATAGTCACTCATGGTAAAAAAAAAAAAAAAGTTTAGTGCAACTCAGTAGCTTGGTTTACAATAGCCTGTGGTTCTGTACCAACAACACACTACTTGGTACTGGGGAATTTGCCATATCACTTTGACTACAGCCACCTCAGTTGAAGACATTCAGCCAAACCTCACTTGAACATTATGAGAGGAACACGGTGAAGACAGGAGAAGCACACTGTCCTTCACAATGCGTGGGTTTTCTCCTGGCTCTGTTATCTACTCGTTCTTCAGTGTTTAGGAATGCAATGCTGTCTTTGTGTCACAGTCTTAGCCGAGTGCAGCATGAAAGCTAGGGAGGCTCAATCCGGTGTGAGGCCACAACGGCAGCACATCACTATCCAAAGCACGGTACTTCTCAGTTGTCCTCACTGAATAATGACACAGCACAGCCTGTCCCAGCCACTTCCTTCTCTCTCTAGGAGTCAGCACTTGATTGCCTCCCAAACTGTTCTACAGCATGTTTTCTGAGCTCCTCTCTTTCTGGCTTCCTGGAGGTTTCCTTAGTGACCAGCATTTACTTATAGAAGTCTAGAAGGCAGAGATGCTCAAGTAATTCCTAAAATCTCTTTCTGCTTGTAGCAGGGTTTGAAACAATGACTCCAGCTTCTGTGACGCAACTTCTCCTCTTTGATGCCATGTAGCATAGAGCAAGTCTGAAGACGTATCCAGATTCCATTGGGAATTCTACTCCCGGGGCCCATGGAATTCTAGCTATTCCCCTAGTCTCCCCAGCTTAGGAGTACTAGCCATATCCTAACTGTATACCCTGTAGTCAGTTTATTATCATGTTTAACTTGTCATCTCTCTATGCTCAGGATAATCAAGTCCCTCCGTGTGAACTAATGGAAATGTTTCTGTTATTTTCAAAGGACCCTTCAACATTAAATAATTGAAAACCTAGGACTTTGTGGAATTACAAAAAGGAAGAGTGATCAGTTTGGAATCCAAATCTGCCAATTAACTAGCTAAGTGACTGTGGGGGCTAGTTATTTTATCCCTTTAACTAAAATTATTGGAATAATAATACTTACGTTGCAAGATGTTTCTAAGGATTAAATGAGAAAACACATGCAAAATGGTGCCTGGCACATGTTAAGTGTCCAATAAATGTTAATTTCTTTCTTTTTATTCAGTATTCAAGAAGAGAAAGAGGGCCTTCTTATAATAATTATACAACAAGGCAAACCTGTGTAGGAACAGCAGCGCAGAGAAATACTAACCCTAGCCTTGACTTCAGGTAACCATACTCCTAAACCAAATTACAAGGTCTCCCTTCTGTGGTCGAAAAGCTCATATTAGCTAGCCAGGACTTTCATTACTAAACACCACCAGCTGGGTGGCTGAAACAACAGAAGATTCTATTTTTATGCTTCAGGAGACTGGAACTGCATGAGCTACAAGCCAGCGAACTTCATTTTAGGTTAGAGTCCCTTTCCTGGCTCAATAGACAGCCATCTTCACGTTATGTTTTCAAGTGGCTTTCCCGATTGTGTATGTGAGAAGAGGCAGTTGTGTATGTCTGTGTGTGTATGTGTGTTGGTCTGTTTTCTGAAAACATGATTTTTTTCCTTAAAAGATGCATATAGTTTATTATGTAATAAATTGAAAAACACCTTATTTGCAAAAGAAGACAATTCAAAAATTAGTCCAGTGAGCACAAAACAAATTATCAACACAGGGAAAAATTGGGAAGGGAAAATAATTCGGAGATGACAAAAGTAACCATGTATTCATTTAATCAGCATGGAGGAGAAGATGAGGAATCTTGTGTATATCTAAGTTTATTAATATATTTATTTGAGATAAGACATTAATCTTATAGGATAATGTCCAACTTATATGTTCATTTAATTTTACCTGCTTAAAGGTCTCAACTACAAACATATCTATATTGTATTATGGCTTCGAGTTGTAAGTTGGAGAGACTACATCCACTTCCTAATACTATGTTCTCACTTTATGATATCATGAACTGAAACATCTGTATCTACTTAACAGAACTAAGAAATCTAGCTTATAATATCATGTTGTCAGTATTCTCGAAACAAATTTTCCATACAAAAAGTTATTTTATCTTATATGAAGCCAATATAATCTTAATAAACCTTTTTTGTTTTGTTTTTTTCCTAGTTTTTATTAGATCTCTGAGGATTTTATGTAATGTGTTTTGATCATATTCACCTCCTTCCCCAATTGCTCCAACATTTGTCTTCTGTTTCCTATCTCAGGATGGAGAGAAGAGGTGTACAAGAAGGGCTACCTCTAGCCAAGCAGCTACTGGCAATTGACAGTTCTTGGTAGATGGAGTATCCGTTTTCTGTAAGATTGTATATCTTGATAGACTACCACACTCCAGGGGACACATCCAAGAATACATGAGCAGCACAAATTGTACTTGGTGGTCTTCTTAATAAGTCTCTAAAGATAGTTTAAAAGTTTTTCATGCAGGTATATATCATAAATTGAATATACTTTCCCTACCCAGTACTTCATACTCTCTTTTCTCATGCTCTTTCCTACTGTTTGTTCTCTTTGTTCCCCTAGACAATGTCATTCCTAGTTTCTATTTTACATATGCATGCATGATTTTATTTGACTAATGAAATATAAATGAAAGAAAAATGTAATAATTATCTTTCTGAAACTGGTTTAACGTGCTTAATATGATTATCTCCAGTTGCACCTAATTTCCTGCAAATAACTTAACTCCATTTCTCTTTGCAGCTAGAATAATTCTCTGTGGCTATGGACCAATGTTTTCATATCCATTCCTCTGTTGTTGGCCATCTCGGGTGGTCCCATATTTGTCTAGTATGAATAGTACTGCAATAAATATTGATGTACAAGTACTTCTGTGATAGTTTAACCTGGAGTCCTGTGTGCAAGTCCCCAGGCTTGGTCATATGGAGATTTATTTTTAGATATTTTTATATTAAAAAAATAATTTAAAATATGTTCCCTTTCATATTACACCCCCAAGCCTTCTCTAGTATCTCTTCTCTCTTCTTATCTCTCTTTTAAATTCATGTCCTTTGTGCCCCTTTCCATCAGTTATTTTTTTCCCCTTTGGTTTTTAGAGACAGGGTTTCTCTGTGCAACAGTCCTGACTGTCCTGGAACTCATTCTGGAGACCAGGCTGGCCTGGAACTCACAGAGATCCGCCTGCTTCTGCTTCCAGAGTGCTGAGATTAAAAGCATGTGCCACCCTTGCCGGGCTCTGTAATTGTTGTTACACACACACACACACACACACACACACACACACACACACACACACTCATACACTCATTCACTCACTCTTAACAACATGTATATATTTCTTAACATGTAAATCCAATGTACTCAGTCTGTTTACTGTTATTGTATATATGTGACTTCAGAGCTGACCATTTGATATTGGATGACCAGTTGAGAAGCTCATATATGTATGGGAAATACTATTTCTTCTGCTTTCACTATGCTCAGCAGTGTAGAAGTCTTTTTTTTTTTTTTTGTCCACACCCTACCAGCCTTTTTTGTTGTTTGTTTTCCTAATGACTGATATTCTCACCAAGATTACTTAATAAATATTGAGATTCAATTCTATTACTAATGATTTCATTGCTCTCTACTCTCTCAATTCATGTTTATATTTGTGCTGCATATAAATTTCATTAAAGAAGAACTAGTTGACTTTGGGACAAAATTAACTCCCTGACTTGTAACAGCTGAGAGATGACATAAGGAAATAGTAAATTTTTCATGGAAAACTGATTTCTTAGATTCAAAGGAAATGGTAATACTTCTTGAATCTGCAACATAATCTGTTATATCACAGTTACTGAAATAATAATTCTGGTATTTAAAAAATTGGTTTCAAAATAACCATACATATGAGATGTTGAAGATTTAGCAAAAGGTTCAGGGAGCATTTAGGAAAAGTCAGTTCTTCACAGGAAGCTCATGTCTGTACACTTGAAAATTAAAAACTATGAGATGTTCAACTGGAGAGTTGGAGAGCTGGCTCAGTTGTTAGGAGCACAGGATGCTCTTCTAGAGGATCTGGGTTGATTCCCAGCACCCACACAATGTCTCATAACTGTGTGTACTCCAGATCCATGTGCTGTATCTCCTTATACTGGCCTCTGCAGACATGTGGTACATAGACATACAGGCAAAACACCTATACACACAAAATAATAATAATGATAAAATAAGAAAAATACTCAAATTGTCTAGGTTATTATTTCATTTATATATTTTTTGAAACTTCTCATGTCTATCATAAAATTCAAATAAATGGTATTTGGTTAATTTAATTCATCATTTCATTTCTAATTTCTAACCTATGAAATAGCACAATTTTATGCAATCACAAAAGCTTATATCTTATGATATGGTATTTTCCATAAGTCCAATGTTTCAAAGGGTCAAACAGAATCTTGGGAAGTGTTGACACAAATTACCTTTCCATATTTACCCAGAGGCCATGAAATTCTTGGTCAAATTTTCAGTGGATACTCAGAGAAAAATTGTAAGTAATTCTTATATCAAACAATCTAAAATATGATGTCAGTGGTTACCCAGGAATAATAGGTTTTTTAGATGTTTGTTTAAAGTTTTGTATTGGGTTTCTACAGGCAATCTCCCTAGAAAAGAAAATATTAGGAGACTGGTCATTGCACCTGACTTTGAAAAGTTGGTGAGAAATAACTTTCTAATGCCAAGGAAGATTTGAAAGGCATCACAGGGCTCTTCAAACTAGCCTGCTGACAGTGCTATGTTCTCTATGACTATCTTATTTTCAGGAGGAAAAAGATGAAATCAGAACTCAGTAAAATATATCTTTCAAAATATCTCAGTGCTCTAGGAAAGGCTACTTTTTTTGATAAGTAAACATGTTCATATGAATCCATAGATTAATGTCCATATATGAAGATATTGATTGCACTATAAGGATGAACAATTACAACATATAAGTATTGTACAAAGAGAGAACTATGTGATTAGGGTACATCCTTCTTCCTTAGCTAGTTTAGGCACACGTAGTGACTAGTAAATAATATCAATGTATTTTCCCCAGTTGAAACTTGCAGGTCTGATGTCTGGCTGCTGGCATGGTCAGGCTCTGATAAGGGCCTCCTCGGGTTGCATGGTACTGTCTGTCTTATTATCAAATCTTCACAGGGTAGAAGGGAAAATATGTAGCTAAGTGATATAAAAGGATGTAACTAAGTGGTAGAGAATCTGCCTAACAAATACTGGGGTAGTGCTGACACTTTTGGGCTAATGTATGCCCAGTCTTTGCTTAACGTATGGTTGTTTCCTCATTAAGGAAGAGATATTGCCTTCTGAAAGTCAGCAACCACAGCCCACTGAAATGGATGAGTGTTTGATGGTGAAGTACATGAACTCCAGGTTCAGGCAGTCATAGCCAGCCTTCAATTCTGAGCATACTGCCCAGGAAAGCAGTTACCTCTCTCTCTGCTGTCCTATAAAAATGAGTTTACTGAGAAGATTAAATGAATATGTATGTCACTTAGAGCAATGGCTGACAGATCACATTGAATAAATGTTAGCTGTTATAACTATCATTACTAACTGAAAGAATGTCATATCCATCATGCATCTCACCTTTATGAGTATTACTTTATGATAGTATTTTGTATGTTGAGGACTAATACTTTATTGCATTCTTGATAAGCAGGGTAATATAGACTAATGAATCAAGGAATATACTTCATGGACATAAGAGAATTTAGGAAGTATTTGGCACATATTCATCTTATGCCAAGTTGTTCAAAGACTTTAATTTGGATAAACTATATAGTCAGTGTTCAGCCAACTGTAAATAATGATTGCGAGGCTTGTTCCTATATCACACACTCATGACAGCAAGGTAGCCTTGAAAAGAGGTTCGGGATAGTGCTAAGTTGGGGGATGCTATTGGGAATACTGTATTTACCTAACAGATGAGGTAAAACAGGATAAAGTATCTCTCATCTATCACTATAAAATCTAATTGAATAAAACAATCCTACTTTTCATTTAAAACCATTGTCAAATCTAACAAACGGAGCTGTTATTAAGAGTGTAATGGACACACGCTCTTCCATTGAGAAATTAATTTAAATATCAGACATAAATTAAAATATTTCACATATTTCAGAGATTTTTTTTGTATGTGTGGATTTTTGGGTTGCATGTATGTCTGTGAACCACCTGCATGTCAAATCCCCAAGGAAGCCAGAAAAGGACATCAGATCCCCCTATGATTGGAGTTATGAGTGTGTGAGCTGCCTTATGGGTGTTGGGAATTGAACTTGGTTCCTCTGGAAGAACAGCCAGTGCTCTTAACCACTGAGCCATGTCTCTAGTGCCTCTCATATTTCACATATGTTGTAATTCATGAAACTATTTACATGTAGCAATGAAGTAAAATCTTAGTTTGGGAATTTTGAACTGGTATTTAACAAACATCTCTAAATAAATGCAACTTGGTGGTACATTTGGTAATTATGTTTGGTAATTATTTGCTAATTACCAAACAGATTTGCCTCTCTAACCCTGGTTTTAAACTGAATGACATCCACTTTTTTTCTTTTTATTTAGTTGTCAGAATTTCTTCTACCAATGTATAAATAACTATTGGAAGGATGTAAATGTTTCTAAAAAAAATTCTAAATCTTGAATCAAGAGGATTCCGTGGCTTTGATTATTCTTTATGTTTGTGAGGCCTTGAAATTGTTTGGGGAATTTTATTATGCATTTCAAACTGCATGCTTAATATTTCCAACCGTGAAATGGTAATAGAGAGTTTATTCCCAAACTTGCAAATGAAACTCAGAAAAGTTCACAAAGGGCATAACTCTGGAGAATGTTATCTGAATTCAAAATGGCATTGCTAAATTGCAGAAATAATCAGAAATCAGCAAAACGAAGCTTTACAGGCCCAGTGTAAGTTCGTGAAGGAAAAAAGCAAAGTGGTACAGTCACAGAGAGGCACATCCTGCAGGAAGATGTCATGTGCTCACTTCAGAAACAATAATCCAAATATCTTCTGACCGGGGTAAACAATTGCGCCTCCTTTTTTTCTTCTGGTCACTCCTTTGCATCTGCTACAATGTGTGACTTTGTGTCTATCAGGCTGCATCCTTCCTCTCTTCTTCTACCTCCTGTCTTTCTTACTTTCCTGCCCCTTCTCTCAGCTGCACCTTCTAGCGTTTTCCAGACCTTCTTTCCTGTGAGAGTCACCTGCTCCATCCTGACCATCCCGACAAAGAAATAAATGCAGAACCAGTCTTCTTGAGCTGTCGCTTCACATATTTGGAGGGACATACCGTTTCAGGTACTGAAAATTTCAGTCTCATGTCCTTAAGGAGGCACCAGTCAGGCATCTTTTGGCGAGATTTTTAAGGCAGGAACCAATGCACCCCCATCATCATCTTTAAGAGTCTTAACACTATGCAAGAACAGAGGCCAATTAATCAGCTCCTGGAAATAAGAGATACAATCGAATCTGTCTTGGGTTCCCTGGATAACCATAGGAGACAGAGATAAGATTTATGCTGGTCCCACAGTAAACTTCATATTTCACTGCACAGGATGCAGCCAAACAACTCTCAGAAAGGGTTGTGCCATTTTAAATACTCCAGCATCATGATGTTAGTTACTCTCCAGCCTCCATCATTTTATGTTGTCTTCTTTTCTTAAATATTAGCCATTAGTTTGGATTTGGAGTCTGCATTTGGTTTATGGCCTCATTTCCAAGATGATAGATGAGGTGAAAGTAATTCACACTCTTAGTAGCCATTTTTAAATCTTCCTTTGGCAACTGTTCAACAACATTGCTAATTTCAATGAACTTTTTAATTTTTTTATTATGAGTTTTAGAAGCCCTGTTTATATTCTTCATACAATTTATTTTATAGATATGTGCTTTGAATATTTATTCTATGCTTTAGGTTGCTTTTTTTAAATTTTCCTTTTTAAAGTTTTTTTTTTTTTTTTATTTTATTTTACGTGTCTGAGTGTTTTGGTTGCAAGTATGTCTGTGCCCGACATGTATGCCTGGTGCCCACAAAGGCCAGAAGAGGGTGTCAGATACCTTGGTAGTGAGTCAGTTAGGGATGGTTGTAGGCTATTATTTAGGTGGGAGAAAAAAGCCGGATCCTCTGGAAGAGTGGCAAGTGCTTGAAATTACTGCACAGATTTCTCCATCCCTTATTTGTTTCCTTAGTGGTAAATTTTGGTGTGTAAATGATTTAATGTTAATTACATAAAATTTAACTGATTTTAATTTTTAATTATGCTTATTAACCTGGGCACTTAATCCAAAAAAAAAAAAAAAAAAAAAAAACTTTACTTTCCACAATGTTGAAAATTTGTAATTAAATAATTTTCCTAAGTATGTTATGGGTTTGGTTTTCATTTTGAAAAGTATGATATTAAAAATTGATTGTATGGTGTAGAATAAAGCAAATAAGATTTGGGCAAATTGAACTCGTCTTTTCCTAGTGTACAAATAATGAGGACAGTTCTTCATGTCATATGAATAGTGTCTCTACCAGGAGACTCCAGGCTCTATGGCCAGATGAGTCCAATGAGACACAGCATTATACCAAGGACTAAAGTAGGGAAGCATTATTTATTTACATAAAAAGTGAATAAAAACTTATGTGGCTACTCAGCCACAGCAGTGCCATTTGGTTACAGTTCTCTTTCCTTCCCATTTTGTTATCTTAGAAGTTTTATCAAAAATTGCTTGACCAAATTCAAAATTTATAATTTATAGGATGATTTTTCCCATACTGTTGTACCTATTCAACATAAACATGATCTAAAGCTTATCACAATTCTGGGATAAAAACTGACACATTGATTTTAAAAACGATATGGAAATTCAAAATATCAAGAGTAATTAAAAAATATAGAATAGCGAAGTGATGGTGGCACACCTTTAATCCCAGCACTTAGGAGGTAGAGGCAGGTGGATCTCTATGAGTTTGAGGCCAGCCTGATCTACAAAGTGAATTTTAGGACAACCAGAGCTGTTACATAGAGAAATAGAGAAACCCTTTCTCAAAAATCAAATGCAGTGTGTGTGTGTGTGTGTGTGTGTGTGTGTGTGTGTGTGTGTGTCTGAAGAGAGACAGAAATAGACCAAAGCAACATAAAAGAGAGGTTAAAAAGTAGGCAAATACATATGTGACAAGTTTTGGAAAGATGCTGAGACAATCAAATAAAGAGGAAATGTGATCAAGCATATACATATAGGGAGCACGTGAACACATGTGCTAACCTTACACTATGCACGAAAGATCACTCCAGTTGCATTAGCATGAAACCTAACTATAAACTTCCAAACTATCAAACTCCTAGGAAAAACTCTCTGGAATTGTACATTAGAAAACCATCTTAAGATAAAATAGTATGGACTACACACACACAAAAAAAATGATAAATTGGGTCTTCACAAAAATCAACAGATTCCACTCTTCAAAGACAAACATAAAGTTAACTAAACTCCAAAGGTTGGTAGAATGTTTGCCAAACATACATTAGTATATAAAATTAGTATATAAAACTGTATATAAAAATGCATGGAGACCTTTTATAGATCATTTATAAGAAGACAAACATTTCTATAAGTAGTTGAAATTTTTGAAAATACACAAGTGGAAAATGTTCATATGAAATGCTTCTCATTAGCCATCATTAGCCATTGAGAAAATGAAAACTACAAACACAAGGAGATACCATGCCCATGAGGATGGCTAACATTAAAAACATCAATTACTATCCAACATCTGAGCCATTCTAGGTACTAAGAGCTGAATGTAACAGTTCTCATCTGCTTTTGATAAGACTGTTATAATGAGTATGGAAAAGATTTGGGGAACGTTTGGTAACCTCATAAAAACTTAAAAGTTTGCCTCTCAGCCATTTGCGATGGGGTATTTGTCCAACAGAAAAGAAGATGAATGTCTACACTAAAACTATTATGTGCATGTTACAGCCTTGTTTGTGATAGCCCAAATGGAGGAAAGCTTGATTATTCAGAAACAGGTGAATTGAGAAGCAAGTGGTAGAGTGCTCGTATAAGAGAAGACTCTTCAGTAGTAAAACTGAGTTATTGGTATCAGGGACATACACAATTCCAAACACTGTTATACTGAGGATAAAGCCAGGAAATATACATATTAGGAATTTCACTTATATAAAACTGAAAACCAATCTATAGTGTCATAAAATGTTTTAGTGGTGTGTAGGAATAGGCTGTTGATGTATGAATAGGCTACACATCATCAGAATACATTTAGAGCACTTTAGAATTGTTTAATTTTTCTCTGGTTAAGATTTCAAGGGCATATGCCTATGCTCAAACTGACAAAATTATGAACTTTAAAGCTACAATACTTAGAAAAGAAAAAGGTCATGAATATGAGAGGGAGTGGGGGGACATAGGAGGAATTGGAGTGGGAAAACAGGGAAATTAAAATGATGTGAATGTAGTACACATGCAGAAAATCTCAAAAATATTTTAAATTAAATTTCTAAAAACTAGGAAGTTTATGCTAAGTGTCTTTCTACCCATAGATCAGTGCATCTTTCAGATCTCCTCAAAGAGTTCCTCTTTCCAGTGAACAGCGGTTAACACACAAACTCACCAGTGGTCAGAGTGCAGAGTATGAGTGTCAGAATAGTGCTCACCTACAAATGGGACATCAATACCACATTCTCTTCCCCAAGTGCTCAAGGGATCATCATAAAAGATGGGGAGGAAAGGTTGTAAGAACCAGAGTTAAGGAAGGACTGGAGTGAAACAGGACCTTCTTATCATTACAGAAACACCGTTCTCATGAACTCAAAGCAAAGGCACTTTCTTAAATAAGATCAATATTTCAGGATTTCTTATAAGTCAATATTTCAGGATGGTATCAGGAGGGGGGCTCAAAATGCCCTATAATGGAATGTGGAACAATTGACAGTTGATGGCTTCTGGGAAAATGAAAATCAGTTTTACTTAAGGATGTGACCCTTGGTAGAGTAACAATGCTCCAGTTGATGACTCCACACCCAAAAGCATGCGGGGAGTATGATGGTTTGAATGAAAATGGCCTCCATAGGCTCACAGGGTGTGGCACAACTGGGAGGTACGGTCTTGTTGGAGTAGCTGTGACCTTGTTGTAGGAAGTGTGTCATGGGGGTGGGCCTTGGGGTTTCAGAAGTCCCAGCTAGGCCTAGTGTCACTCTCTCTTCCTGCTGCCTGCTGATTCAAATGTAGAACACTTGGCTCCTTCTCCAGCACTATGGCTACTGCTGTGCCCTCCCCCCTGCTTATTGGCCATCTTGACAATGGACTAAGCCTCTAAACTGTAACTCAACCCCACTTAAATATTGCCTTTATAAGAGTTGTTATGGTCATGGTGTCTCTTCACAGTAATAGAAACCCTAAGACAGGGAGCATAAATTGTACTTACTGGGTTATAAAGGAAAAAAAAAACAACAAGAATTTGGAAGAGGTGCATAGGTGGGTGGCATGAATCTGGGAGGAGTTATGATAAGGAGTGGGGGTGAATAGGATCAGCATATATTTGTATATGTGTATTTATTTTTTTTTTTTATTTTTTTTTTCTCTTTTTTTTCTTTTTTCGAGACAGGGTTTCTCTGTGTAGCTTTGCGCCTTTCTTGGAGCTCACTTGGTAGCCCAGGCTGGCCTCGAACTCACAGAGATCCGCCTGGCTCTGCCTCCCGAGTGCTGGGATTAAAGGCGTGCGCCACCACCCCCCGGCTGTATATGTGTATTTTAAAGAATTAATAAAAATAATATATATTTCAAAAATATGACATTTAACATAATTTATATTTCAATAAATTTAATTTTTGTGAGTTTAGAAGTTTATATCCTCAGGATGGGATGTCACTAACAAAAATGAAAAAAAAATCTGGTGGTCTGTTTTATGAAAAACATTCATAGCAAGCTTACTAATTATACTCCAATGTTAGAAACAAGTCAAGCCATTGGTTCAATAATGAATAAGTAGAGTGCTCATATAATGGAATAGTATTCATAACTGACTACAAAAAGGCACAACGACACATAAGAATACTACCCTCAAACACAATGTCCTAGACATCTGTCATTTCCCCTCCCAGAATTCTATTTTGTATGATTTAATTGAAATGAACACAGACTTAGCAGAACTTATCTATTGAAATCTATATCAGAAAGTCCAAAATCATCAACTCTTTGGAGAAGGGTAAACTTTATTAGAAAGCTGTGGTGGTACTGTGTTCCCCAAAATACTGTGTACCTTAATAAACTTATCTGGGGTCAGAGAAGAGAAAAGCCACTAGATACTTAAGATAGGCAGTGATAGCATATGCCTTTAATCCTAGCATTCCAGAGGCAGAAATCTATGTGTTCAAGGATACAGCCAAGCTTGGTGAATCATGCCTTTAATCTCAGAAAGCGATCCTTTAATCCCAGGGAGTGGTAGTAGAAAGCAGAAAGGTGTGTAAGGCGTGAGGACCAGAAACTAGAAGCATTTGGCCTGGTAAAGTATCAGGCTTTTGAGCAGCAGTTCAGCTGAGACCCATTCTGGATGAAGACTCAGAGGCCTCCAGTCTGAGGAGACAAGACCAGCTGAGGATCCAGTGAGCTGAGATAGCTGTGGCTTGTTCTGGTTCTCTGATCTTCCAGTTCACCCCAACACCTAGCTCACAGGTTTGATTTCATTAATAAGAACTTTTAAGATTCATGCTACAGAAAGCAACAAAAATCTCAGTGGTAAGAAAAAAGTTGCATATTAAGTTTGGAGTGAAAGTTACCTCCGTGGACCAAACTTAACATTTGTTAAACCACAATAACAGAACTGTGAGTTTCACACATCAGGCAAAAACAATGTTTGGAAGGCAAGAAGTGTGTCTAGGGAACCACTGCCAATTAATTTCCTCAATTCAATCTCGGGGTTCTCTTCACAGGAGAGTTCTCTGCATACTTACTCAGGTGCAGTTTTTTTTTTTTTAAAATATATGATGCATAGGCAGGCAGAATGATTGAAAGCCATTATGTCTTTACAGCTGCCCCCTTTTTTATTTCAACAATGATAGTTTAAATAGTGAATTGTATTTCAGGGTATTCAAATATTTGATGAGAAAAAGTTCTTCTATATGAAAAATTATAGGTAGAATAATAGAATAATAGAACTCAAAATTACTACTCTGAGAGCTTTAATGAAATAATGATTCTAGGCAAGGCTCATCAGTAGCTAAGAGGAATAATAGGTAGAATTCTGATGAGAAAGTTTATAGTGGAGACAGACAGCCTCACTGGACTGAACCCACTGATCAATTTGGGTAACTTAAAGTGTGAGGATCAGGTATTTGAGTCTTCCTTACCTATGAAATGAAAAGGTAGCATATCTTCCCTGTAAATATTCTTGAAGGAAGAATTAAATATTCTTGAAGAAAGAATTAACTCTGAGGCTACTCCAATTGTGACAAAGATATGTGTTCTCAATGAGAGAACCACTTAAGCAGTAATAAAGAAATCACTGATGGTTGAGAGTATCCTTTGAACCAGGGAACTTGCAGAGCTTTGACACAACCATAGGTTTGATTCTTAGATTGAGAAAGGAAAGACACAAAGAAGAAAAAGGAACTGGGAGAGGAGAAAGAAGAGAAAGAAGAAAAATGGAGAAAGGAAGAGAGAAGATAGAGAAAAGGAAGGACAGAAGGTAAGAAGGAAGGAAGGAAGAACAAAAAAAAGAATAAAAGAATAAAAGAACAAATGAAAGAAAGAATACATGAAAAAAGAAGGAAATAAAAGATAAAACATGATCCGACAGTTACAGAAGATAGCATTAGTATAGAATTTCCCAACCAAATGGCCCAGTTTTCCAACAAATAAAAAGCATCAAAATGGTTTAAGAAATTTAAGAGAGATCACAACCAAACTCGAATTTTATACTTTTTTTTTTATCCTTTTAACCTAGCTAACTACAGAAAAGGCAGGCTTAAGGTAATTAAGGAATTCGTACACTATATGGCCTTTGATGTGAAAAATTTTACACTTTTCAAAAAAAGTACACATGGCCAAAAGATGGATGAAAAATGTACATTACCATCCATGATTTAAATCAAAACTATATTGAGATTTCACTATATCTCAGTCAGAATGGCTATTCTCAGGAACACAGTAAACACTGGTGAAGGTTTTAGAATAAAGAAAATCTTAAGCACAGCTAGTGGAAATATGGTTAGTCAATCCGTTATTAAAGTTAGTATGGTGTTTCTTCAAAATACAAATACATGATACAATTGTTCCATTTCTGGGTGCACATCTGAAATGTTCAAAAGCAGCATATAACATAGATAGTGCATGTCCATATTAATTATGACTCTATTTGTAATAGCCAAGTTTTTCGATCAGCCTGGATGTATGCCAATAGATGAACATATAAATAAAATAAGGCATGCATGTTGGAGTAATATTAAACCAGACAGAAAAATGGAACCAGAACACTATCTTGAAAGTCAAGGTAACTGGAAAACATTGGGTAAGCCAGGCAAAGAAGTCAGATTCAGAAAGACACATGTTGCATGTTTTTTCTCTTAAGTAGAGTCTAGATTCTTTGAAAGGGATGTGGAAATGGAACAGGAGATATTTGGAAAGAAGAAGGTGACCTAAGGAATGAAGATGAGAACAGAGTGTAATGTAGGATGAATGTTATCAAAGTACATGATGATACAAGTGCATAAAATACTAGTGAAAATCACTCGGCCACTTAATTTGTGCAGATTAAGAGAATGCCTTCATTTTGTTAGTTGGGATTACATCTGTATGGTACTATTTCGAGAGCATACTCTGTCTATTAATGAATCACAATAGCTTATTGTGGAGTGCTTATGGTTACAATGAAGTGACACCCAAAGTTTGCACAGTAGTGTTCCAGAAAAGATGGAATTAGTATAGAATTTCCCAACCAAATGGCCCAGTTTTCCAACAAATAAAAAGCATCAAACTGGTTTAAGAAATTTAAGAGAGATCACAACCAAACTCGAATTTTATACTTTTTTTTTGATCCTTTTAACCAAGCTAACTACAGAAAAGGCAGGCTTAAGGTAATTAAGGAATTCATACACTATATGGTCTTTGATGTGAAAAATCACATCAATTGATGAAACAGCAATTGCAAAACTGTGGTAATGATTGAAGCTGCTGTTTTGTCAATATATGTTTTACTCTGCCACTTTTTTTCCTTCCTACTTGAGTATGTGTTAATATTTTAAAATAATAAGCTTAAACATCTGCTAAAATCAATAGCACATGCTTCTTTGTCTTATTAATACTTCAGTTAACATTTTGTTTGTTTATTCTAACTTAATCTCTCTTTCTAATGTAGTAAATTACATTGAGTTTGAGCTCAATGTATTTTAATACAGCTATGCATTCTTTGAGAACTTTATACCTCTTACAGTATTTTTAAACAATCAAGTGTGTTTAAGGACATGTATTTTTCTTCAGAAATACACTAATGTACTCTTAATCCATTTTACCAGTACAAATGTCCATCTTTTAGCTGAATATTTCTTTCACTATGAAAAATAAAAATATTTCCAAATATCATGGAAAGCTGAGTCTTCCCTTCCCCGACTCACAAAGACAGAATATGTCTATGTGAGTATAAGCTAATAGAACTCTGTCCCTGATTACTATGAAGACTCTCCTGAGATCCCAGTACAATAAGAAATGGACTAGAATAATCTTAGTAACTCAGAATACACATTAAGGGTTCCTCCTCATAGAATGCAATGTTTTAAAGCACAATGGAAAAAAATTAATATGTTTTTTTTTATCCTTCAAATTCTGATATAGATATTTTATTCTCTGTTTCCTCTATGTTCCAGCCACAATTAATATGTTTTTGGTCCTGTATCACCTCTTAAGCACATTCTTGTTTTCGATCCCAAACCAAGCCCGACTTGCAGCTCAAGAGCCATTTCATAAGATAGCTATGACCACATATCAACATATTTGTGGATCTCAACCTCATGTCCCAATGTCAAAAGTCTCTTTTGAGAGATATTTCTAGCTACCTAATATGGTAACTATGCTTTCTTCCATATAAATAATACCATAATCACAATGTTTTAAAATATTTCGTGGAGAGGTCTGACTCAATTGGCAGTGTGATAGAAACATCCCCAGATTTGCCAATTATAACAATAAACAAATAATGCTAACAATATTGATGTACTATGATCCTAAGCTAAATTAGGAACATTATTTGGATACCTTATACATCTTTCCTCTGTTCCTGGTCCTCTTTCTCTTAGAATCAAAAAAAAGTAGTAGCACAAAAGTCTTAAATACTCTGCACAAAGCTGTTCAAAACTTCTATGGCAAAAGGCAAGTCTCCCAATCAAAACTCAATGACTCACTCGCTCAAGAAACGACAGTAAAAACTTATTTGTTCGAGGAATAATGGTAGACATTGACAACAAGCTAGACAAAAAAAAATGGCTTCATATGTTACTTTCAAAACATACTCTGCTTTTTTCTACCTGGAAAGTTATAGAAAAATATTCCCCTTGCACCAAACAAGCTCCCACATCCCATGCTCCCGTCTTCATAGTTACTTCAAGAAATAGCCTCCAAATCTATAACTTTAACTCCCCTTGAGTTGAAAAGGAATGGTTCTTTTTTCACTCTCTTATAAAAGAAAAGATCTACAGTTTCAACTGTGCATGCTAAGAAGGGAAGTGGGCCAACCCTCCCAGGGGACCCCATCTGTCCTGATTCTAGTGACCAACTTGGCTGCAATTTGACATTCCAGGGAATTGGGATCTAGTTTTTGCTGGAGAAATCCCAAACTGCCTGACAAAACCTACAGCGTTTGACCTTTCCAGCCACATCTTTTTCATTATTTAAAATGAAAAGTGAAGAAGAAAAATGAGAGCACAAGCGGCGCTATACAAAACTTTGCTCATCAGGCTCGCTCTTCAGTGGTTTTTTTTTAAGTCTTTATGGAATGAGCAGAGAACCGTTACTTCACGTGAGACTAAGCCAAACTGAAAGGCCGGTTTGCGATTCAAATACATTCTTGCTATGGAACTCTGGTGGTGGATTAGAAGCCCAGTCTCTCTCTCTCTCTCTCTCTCTCTCTCTCTCTCTCTCTCTCTCTCTCTCTCTCTCTCTCTCTCTCTCTCTCTCTCCCTCTCTCTCTCTCTCTCCCTCTCTCTCTTTCTTTCTCCATGTGTATGTGTGTGAGAGATATCTGTATTTATATAACTGTTGATATGAAAAGCATCAATTTCAACATTTTCATACCTAACTTTGTTCTGAGAGAAAGTGGGCTACACTAAGTCTGCAGACATCTCTACTATGAGTACTGTGAGAGTTTAAGAAAAATCAAAGTGTGACATTCCTCATCCAGAAGATGTTTTATTTCTTGGAAAAAAAAATTATAAAGCTAGGCAGATTGAATTTAATCAAAATTATATCAAACATACATTCATGATATTATAAAACATGTTGAATGTATTTTATATATCATATGTATATTATAATACATCTTTTTCTATTATAAATGCTTTAGTATTATACATTACAAATATTGTTACAGATAAAGATAGTTGAAGAATGAAGTATGAAGGACTGGTTACCCTGTCAGCAAGCATCACTTGTCAACTGAAGTATTTATTTAGATACTTTGAGATCTAACATATAAATCTATTAGAATAACAATAATTTAGTCCTTATTTACTTGATCTTTGAGTTTTACTATGTAGTTCAAGCAGAAAGAAAAGCTGCAGGTGACCTGTTCCAGAAGGTGGCATTCTCCACATGCACCACTAATGGTTTTAATAACATCAACACTAAGCCCTGTATTTTAACTTGATTTTGTTTAGGGAAGTGTGCTGCTTCTCCATGAGACCCATCAAGACTAAAAGAATAAAAAATACCATTTTCCTGATACATGTAGTAGTCAAAAGGAAAATGAACAGGAAGATTAAGAAGAATCAAGTAAGACGGGATTGGATTGGGAAGGATAAATGGAAGGAAGAGTAGAATACTACATGACAATTGTTCATATTGTTCATTTCCATTGAATTGACACATTTTTATTTCTTTTGCCATTCCCAAGTCCCCATATTTTCCTATTTTCTTGCCTGAAATTAATGATGCTTCCTTTTCAGGTGATAATCAGTTTTCCATGGAGCATGGTCAAACAATCTCATCTCCCATATGTCTATATCCCTACTAACCTTTCCCTGCCATTGCATGCTACCATTACAGTCATATCTCTGACTATTACTTTACTTTTTAATTGGGAATTATTCAGTATATGAAAAGAAGTTGGACATGAATAATTAATGGTGATGTTCCTCTGAACCAATAAACAAAAATATCTGAGATGGAATTTAGTCCTTGGCTCTAATGGTAGTGATACAGTCCCTTTAAAATCATATCATTACTACAAAATAAATGGCCCATCCCACTGTTTATAATTTCTCTAGTTTTCTTATAAAAATATCATCTTTCTAATAAGATTTTTTTCTCATTCTTATATGAAGCTAAGTAAGAACATTACTAACAAAAATATCAAACAAATGATTTTATGAACAGGATTTTCTTCTTTGTTCCTGGAAAGAAGATAATGATAAATCATACCATGTACACTGAGAAAAGACTCAGTGAAATTCTACAAATAAATCAAAATGTAAATCAAAGATGAATAAAACTTGAAATACCTCAGCCCTAACCTTGGGACCCTTGGCTTGTTCTAATGAATTCACTTGAAGCTCTTTTTAAATGAGATTATTCTATTCAAAAGATTCTTTTTCCATGTTTTAGAAGGAACTGAGGTAGCTCAAACTTCTAATTTTATTTAGTAATATGTCATTATATAATAAGTTTCACTCGTAGAGTTCTTAAAACTCAATTTTATATTCACCTGAATAACTAAGAAAATCAAAGTTTAATGATTCCATTGGCTTTAATTAGCTCAAATCTAACTGTCTAATTGTCGAAGAAATGGAAATTTAAGTGAGCTTGAAACACTGTATTACATTTAATGAATTGTAATTTTTTCATAACATCCACTATTGGACATGTTGCAGCAAAAAATACGTACACATCCATTTCTATTGGTATTGTATGTAGGTCATTATGTAAAATTCAAAATAGAAACTAATTGCTAAGAGACCAAGGAGGTGGCTCAATGGTTAAAAGTACTCCATGTTCTTCTAGAGGATCTATGTTTAGGTTCAGCACTCACAACCAGTGTCTCATAACCTCCTGTAACTCCAGTTTCAGGGGATCAGACACAATTTTCTGGTTTCGGCAGGCACCCACATACATGACATACATACATACATACACACATACATACATACCATAAATGCACTGTAGGTAGATAAATAGAGAGATGATAGATCTATAGATTGATAAATTGATAGATTTAGAGATATAGCTATAAATACAGAAATAGATATACATCTCCAAATGGCATGAGCATGAGTACAGGATTATTCATCAGTTCAGGAGTTTTATTTTTAAGACAAATATTAGATAAATAATTCAGAATGAATACAAACATGACCATTTTAGGATAAGCAATAACAATGTTAAACCCAACAACAGTTGAAGATATATATATATATATATATATATATATTCACATATATATTCACATTAGTGAAAGGTTTAATACATTTTAACACATTTGCTAATATTATATAACCAATACTACCAAATATTATACAGCCAATATGTTCATCATTGTTTTGACAAAGGAAATATTTTTAGTATATTAAACAAAATCACAGAGCAAAAATATAGTATTCACTCATATATATATATATACATATATATATGAAATATAGAGGGAATTCATTTATTTATATATTATAACTTTATTGTTAAGAAATTGTCTTTTCAGTAAAAATGAAATTATATCTCAAACCAACCAAGAAACTGCCTCTATGCTGGATAGGCCTTTATAGTTCTAGAAAGTGCTACATAGGCTGCTGGGAGATAAATCAATGGTCATATCCAGTACTAGATCCTTCCTGCTATTGACCTGTTAGACAATATGTGTTCACTGGTGTAATAGTGGCATGATTGTTAGGGGATAGCTGATTTTGAATTGTTATTCAGTCCTGCTTCACAAAAGGGCCATTCATGCCTGGTGCTTTAAAATTCTAGTCAAAAGCCTGTGGCTAGGGACGATATAGGCCCTAGGGCAGCACCTGCTATTGTCACTTTACTAAATAGCAAAGCTGTAAATTACCTTTAAAATGTTAATGTTTATGCCCACAGACTTTTGCGGCTCTCAACTTTTGTCAAGGAATCATCATTTTGCATTGGGCAGCAGTCAATGGAGAGATGTACAACTGGTCAAAGTGCTGAGAATAAGAGACTCAGTGCTAAGCCTTGAACAGGTCATCTGCATTAACATTACCAAGGCTCAGAGAATTTTATAAAAAAGAGGTCAGACAAAATGTAAGAGCTGGAGAATGGGGAGGAGTGCTATCAAATTCTGTGGCAGGGGTGGGCATGATAAGACTACTGGAATCATGATTTTACCTGCACAAGACCTACACAAGATTAAGCTAGCCAAAATCCCATCATAGATGGGGTAAATTATTAACAGGTCCCACTCAAATACTAGGGAGCTATTGGCAGTGGATAATTGCATGGGAGTCTGGGGGGCATCGTTGTGTGTTTGAGATGTAGCCACTGATAAGTTTCGTTTGCTCCAATAGCTGGTCCCATACCCATGCACACAAGGGTATCACTAACTGGACTTAGTTTATCAAGACAAAAACAAGGAAGAGATGAAGCGGAAAGAAATGTGTTGGGGATATATGTTGGAAACTGGGAGGTAAATACAATCATATTTCATTGTGTCTATGTATACATTTCTCAAAAATGAAATGGTTTAGAAGGAAATTGTCAATTCAATAAAAAATAGCAATAGACCACAAATTTAGCAAAAGATATAAATCAGGCTGATGAAATTGTCAATCAAATGAAAGTTTTTCCACATAATGTGAAACAGCATATTTTCTATCCTATACTTGCAAGGTCTAACTTCCTTGCAAGTTCCTTCCTCCCTTTCTGTATTTTTTCTTACATTTTTTTATATTACAGTATGGTTTGTTCAAGAATAATTGCACTATAAAATTTAAGATTTCTAAGTACTATTCTAAGAAAATCACCTAACTGAATGCTGATGGACAAAAATCATAGTTATAAATGAAAAACTAAAGTTTTTTATGGAAGAAGGGACCTTTTCCTTGACAGAGGGCCAGTGTGCTAGGAAGGATGAGCTCTTTTCCCCTGTGGATCTAAAACTAAGTGAGACAAACTTCTTGCTTACACTAGTTAATTAGAATTACCTGGTACTCTACACTGATGGATCTTTCCTCAGTCCCTTGGTTCTTAACAAATAAAAATCCATTTCCCTAGGCTGACCCATTAATTGAAGTCATTCTTTTGGTTTTGTTTTGCATTTTTTTAAACACATGCAATTTTGTCACTGTAAATTTTAATTTCCCAAGTGGCAAAACATTGTGAGCATCTCTAAGGTTCTTGGTCTTCAGGCTCAGCCTCAGAGGGATGGCTATGAGGCCAAACTTCCCTTTGAGGTCTATGGAGGCCTTTCTAATTAGCCTTTGCCACATGTCCTCTCAACTTCAAAAATTTTGGGATGGTTAATCCCCCACCAGCAATTACATTATTAAGATGATTGGAAGTAGAGACTGCAGATAGATAAGATAGCCATTGTAAGTCATTCAGAGGGGTATATTTAATGGAGACACTGTTGGTCTCCTTGGTGATCATGCCAAATTTAGACATGAAGTTTTTATATGCTGTCATTTATATTTGTTGTGTCTATACTTCTCCCTAAAACTGATATTCATGCTTCTATATGCAAAGCAGATTTAGAAACATCTTGTGATAGCAACTGCTCAGATACTGATAGCTAATTCATTAAAGAGGGTGGCTGAGCTTGTTAGACGAATGTGAATCATAAACACTCAAACTCACGTCTTATTGTTGCATTATTTTTCCTGTGTCCTTCGTCTGCTATTCGAGCCCAGAGATTTGTACTTTGTTTAAAAATTATTTTAGTGTTATTTATTTTATATATATATATATACGAATGTCTTGCTTGCAGGTATGTATCGTGCCATGTGTATATCTTTTGTCAACAGAGGTCATAAGAGAGCAAGAAGTACCCTGAAACTTGAGTTAAGGATGGCTGTAATCCATCATGTGGGTGCTAGCAATTGAACCTAGATATTTTACAAGAGCAACAAATGCTCTTAATCACCAAGCCCTCTCTCTAGTCCCAGATTTATGATTTTTTTATGTAAACTATGTTCTACTATACGCCCACACTTTGAAACTACTTGTTTTGTTTATTTGCAATGGCAAATTTCATGCTAAGTACTGATCCTTCTTGCATATTAAAGCAACAATATGATCCAATAAAAATACCTCCATGTTTGAAAACCTTTAGAGATAGAAATTAACCACATCCTTCAGTAGAATAAAACTTGTTTTTGCCAGTGTTCAAGTTATTCTGTGTTCTCACAGTTTTACTGAAAGTAAACCAATATCTGAAGCTGGGGACACTTTGGTTTCTATGAAGTCTAAAATAAACAGGCTTTTTTTTCTGGTCCCTGGAAAGTCAGTTGCATTGCTCTTATTTTGTTTTTGCAAAGGAATTTTGAAATAGCTTTGGCTTTTTAAAAATGCTCAGCACTTACTCTGATTCCTGAAATATATAATAAATAAGCTAGTTTATTGGGAGAGCAAAACAGTGCATTCACTTCGGTGTTCTTGTGTTGATATAGTCCGCAATTCACATTTATTAGTTTAATTTTGTTGTCAGCTTTCTTACTATAACATTAGATTTCCCATGAGTTCACATGAGATTTTACTATCATTTGTTTAGCCTGCTTATTACTAAGTATTTCATTTTTATCAGCTATTTATTTAAGTTTTTCAGCATACCTAGTTGATCTGAATAAATTGGTTGGATGTGTGCTTTATCTTTATAACAAAAAACCACCTTTTCATGAATGTATTTACATCATATTTTTATATATCAAAGAAGCTCATATTTTAGAGAATGACTTTGATTTGTTTTTTCTGATCTTTTGTAGCAAATAAAGTGCAAGGGAAAAAAAAGGGACAATTGCATGTAATTCTACTCTAATAGTCACTATCTATCTTCAAAGAAAGTCTTTTATATGGATTCTTTTAAAAAATAAGGTGAAAATCTACATTTCTATTAATTTAAAAACTGTAATTTCTGAATTATGGTATTTCATCACATTTTATAGTGAAATTTGGAGATATGGAGAACCAGAATTTGAGTTTTGTTTGTTAGGAACTTGGAGACTACCTAAGTATTTAGTAGTCATTTCTATTGTTACACTAACTGACTTTACTATAAAGACACATCATCTTGTTCCTTATTGTATTTCATAAACTTCCCTAGAATGGCCTCCAATTTTGTTGAAGTAAGATATAGTCATATTATTTGCTTTTCCCAGTAGATTCCACTGCTCCAGACAGAAATTATCATATTAGCTGGAGAGCTGAAATAAAGATGACATGAAATAAAATCATGTTACACATGTGGAGTGAGATGAAATGGTACTTCATTACTATAAGAAGTTCAGATCTGGGGAGTATTAGTCATGGTATAATGAACTAATTTATAATAATTGACACATATGTTCTTATTGGAATACTTAGAAAAGTCATACTGAAAGAAATGTCACACTAAGTGACAGTATAATCATTCACAGTAAACAAGGAACTCAATTCAGTTGATTGACATAAAGCAATGAACTGAGAGGTAGGTACAAAGAACTGGATAGACCCACATTGGTCCTATAACATCTATATCTTGTTTAGCAAACTCTGAGGAAATGATGCCCTTAGACAGAAATTGCCAGCAAAGGGAGCAAGGCACTGGGCTGTTCTAGAATACGAATAACACAAACTTATGTATACAGTGACTAAATATGGAAGACTTGTATGCCATTTAGAGAGAAGATAAGTTCACAGGTGGCCGAATAATGCCAAAGTCTGAAGATGAACAGAGTGATGGCAGAATAAATACAGGATCAAAAGATGAAGATGATGAAGAGCACAGTAAGATTCAGTTGCAGTACAGTTCAAATTGACAACTCAAGTATTTAACTGTTCAGTATTATGAGAACCATTGGTGCAACGACATAAATGGGTCAGAGCCTGGGAGGGACCATGGCTCACCAGAGGAGAGCGTTGAATACACCACAGTGACATGAGCAGTGCTCCTTTAATGTATACTGTAGTGTTCCACAGCCCTGCTGCCTGCTGTCTTTGGATGATGGGAGATATCTGGATTTTGCATTACAAACCACACACTAGGCGTTTATATTGCTAACAAAAGCACATGGTGTTCATTGCCTGCAATATGCCCTTGTGTTCGAAGATCACTCCGCCTTAGTTAGAAATGCTGATTGCATGTGTGTGAAATTTTCAATCAAGAGAACAGGAATAGAGCCTAAGGCCATGCATGTCTCTTCAATTAGAGATCATATCAGCAGAAAAGCCCAGTGAGTGAACCAGAACTCTCCACTACAGTTCTAAATGTCTCATTCCATCCTCACAACAAATAATATAAAGGACACCATTGTCATTTTCATTTTTTTTTTCCTAGAGAAAGTAACTTGCTTAAGATTAAATAGTTTCAGCTTATTGGAGCTGGTTTGGAATATAAATGTTCTATCTTCAGGGTCTATGAGCTTTTAACCAATAACCAAACTACAGTCTAAACTATTTAATCAAGAATTTGATGTTCAAAAATTATAGCCCAAATGGGAAAATATACTTCAGATATTGTTCATAAAACCCCAACGACCTAAGATTATCACCTCAATTCTTATTTGATCGTGAGAAATGTGGCTGATTATATACAGTAAAAGAGTTTCATTTTCTCATTCTGGACAGACTCCCTGCCCAATGTTCAAAATAAATTAAAATATTATCTTCCATTTACTTGAAGTTATACAGTGTTTTCAGTCTCTCTCTATATATGAAAGAACTTTAATCCAGGGGCAGTCAGTCCCCTGGAGAACTTTGGGGGATGGAATGTTTTTCTCCTTAGATAATTAATCTAATTAGCTAATGGCAAGTCCAGCGCTACTCTTCTATTGTTCAAAATCACATGTGTCCTTTGTTGATTTCTCCAGGGCAGATGAGAGCAGAGTGTATTTGATCTTCACCTGATAATTCAGTTGTGGTCAGCGCTGGTCAGCTGCAAGCTCAGGCGGAGTGGAAGAATTGAACAGGTGGTCCATTGCTGCTGCTCAAGCCTTTTACCAGGAACAGCTTACACTGAGAAACAAGAACAAGGCTCCAACTGGCTACAAAGTGAGTTTCAAAGGAAATCTCATTATTTTCCAAAATGTATCTCAAGGACTAGAGAGCTATCTTGAGGAGACTAGAGAGAAGTTCACCTAATTATCTATTACATTGGATCATCCTCCCTCTCTTCTTTAATTTAAGCTCTTAAATTAATCTTTTGAAACGATGACAGTGTGAATATTTTTGATCAGAGACATAATCAGCCACAGAATTTTAACAGGCAAAGGTAAAGGATAAACTGTCATGGAGAAATCAATTTTATTATGAAACTTTCCAGCTGATGTACCATCCCATAGTGTCTAGTGGGTTACCATGAAAGGAATCTGAACACAATGATGGGGTCTGTCTGCAGTCAGGCCCTGCAGGAAGAGTTGATTTTCTCAGAAGCTATACACGAGGTCCAAATCCTTGAAGAAGGTTTGGAAAATAATGTAAACCAAGTGTGGTGGGTAGAGTAGTGGGGAGAAATTGGGGAGAAAAGATTATGGTTCTCCAACTAAAATGCTAAATCATCTGTGACTGGTAATAAAAAAAAAAAGCTTCAACATCCTTAGCAAGAATCCTTCCCTTCATCCTTTTTAAGAGGTTAGAGAAGTAAGATTATATAATTCCAAGCTAAATTTTGTGTACCTCATCTTTGATTAATTTTTTAAAGGTGTATTTATTTATTTTAAGTGTATGAGTACTCTATCTGCATGTGAGAAAAGAGCATCAGATCCCATTATAGATGGTTGTAAGCCACCCTGTGGTTGCTGGGAATTGAACTCAGGACTTCTGAAATAGCAGCCAGATGCTCTTAACCACTGAGCCATCTCTCCACCACTACCTTTGATGAATTGTTATAGCATGTGTTGGTTCACATTGCAAGGTTTTGAATGTGAAGAATTTTCTTGAATGTAGAGCATGTTTCAGATTTTTCTCAACGATTCTGGGGTTATACATTTTTTCCTATCTTAGAAACTGTTAGTGCAATGACACCCTTTCAGCTACTCAACCATCATATGAAGCAAAAAGTGACCTGTCTAGACTGCCCCACTAGGTGGTCCTATTGTAGATATAAATCCCTATAGTCTCCAACTGGGAGAGTGACCCAGACTAGCTCTCTGCTGTCTGATCAGTTCATGAAAGAAAAAGCTCTCACAGAGGGTACCTGCTGACCTGAGAGTCTCTAGCTTTAGAGGGCTTCAGAACTTCTCTGGGGGTCAGGAGAAAAATCGAAGGTAGGAAAAAAATTTCAAAAGTATATTGTGTATTCTTCATAAGTAGGGAAAGATCTAACCCAGACTGGAGAGTGCAGGTGTCTGCTTTCAGGTGCTAAGGTATAAGCCTCCAGATATGTTTCCACAATACAGTTCCAGAGCTTGATGGATGCTTGCAGTTCAGCTGTTGTACATGTAATACTGCAAGCCGACACTGCTTGCATGTATAAGCCTGCACATTTTCTGTATGTATTATTATAACAGAGATAGACGATGCAGAACTTGCAACAAAAATGTTAAGAAAGTCCTGGTAGGTGGAAACGGGAGTAGGTGCACACTAGGTTTGATTTTAGCTTCTGTGCTACAGATGATTGAAATACACACTGGCAAGCTGAAAAATAGTACAGGCATACATCAAACAGTCACGGCTATAATGTATATTTGCAATATCTCTCAGAGTTCTCTTATAGACAGCCTTAGCTCTTTCTATATCACATATGGAACAGTGAAATGAAGACCCTGGACTAGCTAGACTGTATCATCATTGGATCATTTTCAATTTCTACCCTCTAAAAAAATGGACTTCCATGTAGTACATTTTTTGAGTCTTCTGAGAAAAATTTTAAAAGCAACCACAGCCCACATCCAAAAGCAAACTTAGCTACACTCACAGGTCATAGGGGTAAGCAAAAACAAAGAGCCTTAGATGGTGAGGTGACGTGGTTGGAATGAAATGCTGCTGTTAATCAAGGCAAGACATGATAAAAGTATTTTGAGTGCTTGCATCTCTAATTGCTGGAGCCTCACTGGACTGCCCTTATGTAAAATGAGGAGATCAGCAATACCTGCCCAAATTATTGCAGAGTTATTATGATAATTGGAAAAGATGTGCAAACTGTTTCCAAATGTGAGTGTGCATAAAAGTAGCAATTCTATTTGGTTGCTCATGTACATGTGAACATATGTTCATTTGTCTTTTCTCTCAAAGTAAAAACTTGAAAAAAAAGGTCAGAATTCTAGGTCACTTGTGAAAAGTTGTAGCCATGTAAGAGAACTGTGCAAAATGAGGACATCAAGTGTTTTACACAGTTTGAGCAACCCTGTGACCACCCAAAGAATGCTTTCACTTTCCAGAACCATTAGTGACAAATTCAGAGTGTATAAAACCAAACAAACAACAAGACTCATTTTAATCAAAACATAAAAATGTCCCCCAGATTTCCCATTCATTTTTTTGTTAAATCATTTAATCCATACAATGTTAGCTGGTTAGTATTATTAGGCAAATTTGTTGCCAGGGGCATGGTGCATGGCTATACTGATGTATAACCTATAGGAGCAGGGCCTTCCCTAATCCAAAGACAGCATTATCATGATTGACGTCTTCCTTTTTCTTGAGGCTGTGGTAGATTTCTTAGAGAATTTCAACCATACCATGAGTCTAAATTGAATGTCACCTCCTTCATCAAATCTCCTAAATAAAAATTGGACTTCTGGTTTCTGGATTTCCTTGTAATTTTGTTGCTAACCCTTTCATGATGTTTAATTTAATCTAATCTTTTGTATTATCTTTAGGGGTGGCAACTGTGATGCTCTCTGTCTCTCTCTTTTTTTGGGAGGGGGTCTTAGTTTAACACATGGTAATTGATGAACAGTGTATGAATGCAAACATAAAAATACAAATGCCTGTTGGCTTTGATTGTTGTCATTACATAGATGCCAGAAGATGCTAATGTCCCCTCCTTAGGCCAAGCTAATTGCAGGACTTCAGCTCGCTCTCATTACTGTCCAGGAAAGACTGGACTAACAGTAGTTTAGTAAAGTGTGAATGTCGGCTCTTCCAGTCTTTGATGAAGTCTAAAAAGTCAAGTATTTGGATATCTGACTTCCTCATTTTGAGCTTCAGTCTCCTTTTCTTTTTCTCTTGCATTGCATGTTAGTTCTGTAGAGGTTTCTTTTGTGCTCTGCTGTACTTTTGTTACACGAGATAATCTTACTTCTATTGATTATCGAGGCCTCAGTACTGAGGGTCCTCCACCCTGGTTCTCATTACTGGAGTTTCACAGTCTGCCTCTCGGCTGGCCCAGATACAGTCCTGTGCCAGGGTCCTGTCCTCTCCTTTGTTGCCATGTGCCCATAACCACTAGTCTCCTAGGGTGAGTTTTGGGTGAACATGACCAGGACATAATTTTGTACATACTTGTGAGAGACAGAGGGAATAATTCACCAATGGTGTATGACTCTGTGTGTGTGTGACTCATAAGACAAACTAGACAGGTAAATATGCCCAAAATAGAGTAAAGCATAGTATGTGGGAATATTAAAGATGAGACTTCCTACAATATCTGCTAAATATTCATTTTAATTATATATGTAAACTTATTCGTTTTCACTTTTGGAAGGTGGAGAGTTATCTTATTTATCTAGATTTTACACATTCTGTTCATATCTATGTATAGAATCTTTGGGAGTACTTCAATCTATCCAGTTATGCTATGTGCCTCTCATCATGGTTTTAACATGCAAAATTCTCTTCTACAATTAAAGTCATTTAAAATTATGATTACCCCATTAAAAGCCTAATAAAACTAAATTCCACTGTCTACCTTTTTATTTGGCCCCAATCCTGACATTATTTCTATGTCCTGAGAAAACTCATTTTAGAAGACAGGGATAATTTGTAGAGGTAAGGAAATGCATGGCAATCACAGCATCACGGAAGGGTCACTTTCCCACACTTCATCTACCTGGAAATTCACAGCTGTGGAAATGACCCTTGTTGTGACATTTCTTTTCTTAAAAACTGAAATTTTTCTTTAGGAAAAGACAACGTGACGTTATTAAGCGAGTCAGTAGGCAAAGTGTCCTCATTTGTTTTATTTTCTAAACAAGCAGGCACATCCAACCCCACTTCTCTACCTCACCGTCTTTCTGTACACATCTTGTGGACAAAGGACCACAGCCCATCAGTGCAGATAGGGGGTCTCTGACACACTCCCTCTCAGGAACAAAGGTTCTGCAAAACTCCACTCAAATCCGGGAAATGTAAAATAGAATTGAGGTTTGGGGTTCTACCAGCAACCAACTACACAGGCTGCAGAAGGCTCTTCTCCCAGTATCTGAAAAATAAGGATAATTAGATTCTATAGTCTTCCCTCACTAGAATACCTGGAAATTAATGACCTAATATCCTCAATTTGCTTCACCCCTGTGGCACAAAGTGTGAGCAGAGTACTAAGAATAACTGTGTCCACTTTGTTTCTTAAGCTCCGACTTTCTTTATCTTCTTCCTTTTTTTTTTTCCATCTGTCCACAATGAAAAACTAGTTAATTCTCCTGACATGGAACAAAGTACTTCTGTCTGCCATGGTCTGATTCATGCCAGAGCCTATTTCAGTGAAAAGAAATTAAGCAGCAGCTCTAGCTCACAAGCAAACAGCGCTTCTTGCCCCTCATATTCATCTTCTTTTTATCATGGTTGTTACTGAAAAGATTAGAGAATTGTATCCCACTCGGCTTTTACGCAGCCATCATTTTCTCTGCATTGTCCTCCAAACCCATTTTCTTAGAGGCCATGGCTGCAAAATTAGCCTAGGCAAGTCAGTGGTAGGGCACACACGTCTCAGATCCAGGGGGCATCAGTGGGACATGGCAGGCTTAAATACTGCCTCGCGAGGTCACATGTACACTTAGATAGCATCCAAGTACATATAAGGTATGGCGGCCAAACATGCTGAGAGGCATCATAAAATGGGCTAGCTCGGTGCCAGCCTTGTGGCAACACTTCTAGCATTTATCATTTCAGATGTAGAGGTTCTATTAAATAGATGCTGTTAAGTTCAATAAAGAACAGTAAAAGCTGTGACAGGGATGCATCAGGTTTTTAATATTTATTTGTTTTTTATGTGTATGAATATATTGCCTGAATGTATTTATGCACATCAAGTGCATATCTGGTGCTCTCAGAGGCCAGAGATGGAACTGGAGATAAAAGGTCATTTTAAGCTGCCATGTGGAACCTAGGCCCTCTACAAGAAAAAATACTCTTGAACACTAGACCATCTCTCCACTGTCATGAAGCATTTTTCTTAATGTAAATGGATGTCTCAAAACTGGAATTGGGACCAATACCTGTAATCTCTATGATCAGAAGCAAAAAAAAACAGGAAGGTTGTAAATTTGAGTTCAACATGAGTTTCATAGCAATCAAGGACAGACTGACTACAAAGTAAGATTTTTTTTTTTTTTTTTCAGAAAACCCGTCAGGGCTGGAGATACAACTCCATGGTAGAATGCTTGTTGGGCATGTGTAAAGCCCTGGCTTAGCTCACTTAACACCACAGTACAAAGTGAAAAACAGAAAAAGAGTGCCGCATGTATGTATTTTAGGTGCCAACTGAGTCCTGTGATAGAGATAATTGTATTTTGCAATTATCAATAGGCGAGTTGAATTTTTTTTTAATAAAACTGCTTGGCTGGGTTAATATTTTTAAAGCAATGTTGGCAAAACTGGCCATTGGTAGAAAATGCCAGTTACCATCCAGGTTATGAGTGTTAGGGAAATGTTCAAGCAATCATTTCCTGGGTGTGAGGAAATAACAACTGGATTGAGAATGAGAGCTTTTTCTGAAAGTAGCAAAACTGCAAATTAACTAAGTTAAATCAGTAAATAACTGCAATCCTCACTGTTACCATATCTTATTAATGTTGCTATCTTATTTCCTGTGGATTTCAATGAGTTCCATGGAATCTAAGCTATGATCAATGTGCCTAAGAAATGACATAACTTTAAAAAATTGCTCTTATATTTTAAGTGCATGGATGTTGTTGCCTGCATTCATGAGTGTGCATCACAGGCATGCCCTCTACCCAGAGAGGCCAGAAGAGGGCATCCGATCCCTTGGAACTGTGGTTACAGATAGTTGTGAGCTACTGCATAATTTCTGGAAATCTAATCAGGTTCTCTGGAAAAGCAGCCAATGATCTTAACTGCTAAGCCATCCTTCCAGCACTGTCATAACTTTTTTTTAAGTATTTATTTTATTTTTGATTTTTTCTCCTGTCTTTTCCTCTCTCCAGTCCTCTCATATACTCCTTTGATCTGTTTTCAAATTCATGGTCTCTTTTTTCATTATATATGCATATATATGTATGCTTGTATGTATGTATATATATACATGTATATATTTCTAATATATAGCCTTCTTGGTATGTAAAATATTTATGCTGTGTTTGTTTTCAGAGCTTACCATTTGGTATTAAATAACCAATGAAGTACTCTTCCCTGGGGAAGACTATTTTTCCCACTTCCAGCCTTTCTTAGTTGCCTGCAGTATTTTATGTAGGGTTGAGGTCTCCTGGTCTTTACCCCATCCACTTTGTAAGGTCTACTGTTATTCTTATTCAGTTCATGTTTAGGCAGTTATGTTGGTGAAATTTTATGGGATCAGCTTCTGATGTAAGATACATCTTACAAAAAACTCCTCGATCCTTTGATTCTTTCATTCTTTATGCCATTCTTCTGCAATGTTCCCTGAGCCTTAGGGACATTGCTTTGTAGATTTATCTGTTTGTACTGGGCTCTACAATTCTTCATTTTGATTGTTTTTTCTTTTCTTTTCTTTTTTTTTTTTTATAATGGTCTCCATGTATTGGAAAGATAAGATTTCTTGATGAGGGGTGAGGACTACATTTTTCTTTGACTGTCAGAAAAGATATTTAGAATGTAGTTAGGGATGATGCTGGTTTAGTAAAGTGGTGATTGTAGGTTCTTCTCCTAGATCTATGACTTCACTAGCCATGTGTAGTAGGATACATTTCCAGTACTAGGCATAGTTTCTTCCCTGTTGAGCAAGTCTAAAGCCAGTTAGAAAGCCATTGATTATTGCCAAGCTATGCATGTCATTACTCCATTTTTAGGGTTAATGTACTATGCTGGGTGTTGTCATGGTTCATCAATGTCATAGCTGGGTAAGAGAAACTACCCAAATGTTAGAGATTTCTGTTGTTTATTTCTCTTGGTTGGTCCTACCATTGCTTTTTTGGAAAAAAAAATGATGTTGTGAATGCTGCCTTTGTCAGAGATTAGGCAGATCTGTGTCTTGCAGAAGTGGTATTTGATCAAGAAACTCCTTAATGTTGTCTTATTTATTTGTATAATTGATTTGTAAGGCAACAGTGGGCTCATCTGAATCATGGCATAAGATATTCTCACTGGCTCTCTTGGCATCAAGCACTATGAAGGTACATCCCTGGCAGAGACTGTGCACACAGGTCTCTATCACAGTCTAGAAATTAAATTTAAGAATTTCACAATGTCCCATTTTTTTAGAAAGGTTTCTGCTGGTAAATCTATCAGCCCATCTGGAAAAAACAAATTATGGTATTTTATTTTGATTTGTTTTTTTTATTATTGTTTGCTGCTAGAAATTAATTCAAATCTCCTCCAAAAAATGTTTAAGACTAACCTTTTGGGATGTCCTTGAAACTCTATTTTTAGAGAAACACTAATTGTAGTCTTCAGGGTTGCCAGTAATACATTTTTCCAGAGGGATTAAATACATACAAAAATGTCAGAGTTATAAAGAATCTCCCAACTCTGGTTTTTAAGACTGGATTTAGAGGCTGGGTATTCATTTCAAGCCCTCTGGCCATTGAAAAATTTACATAAAGTCTTTCAACACTAATACCTCAGACACAAAATTCATGAATTGTTTCAATGCTGAAGACCTCCCAAATACTGCAACAAATGAAGGCACAGTATTTCTCATGCACTATATGTCTACTAAATGTAATTAATGCCTTCCTAGAACTTTCAAAACTGGTTGAACCTCTGAAAGACTTCTCAAATGTAGACTTTGTTTAGTAAAATCAGTTGTGTTAACAAATACCATTGGCATTAACTGTACAGTACTTCACATGTACAGGATTTATCTTAGGAAATGGATAACTATTCTCCTACTTCTTGGAGTTAGGTAAGTCATTTCAGCCCTTTGGGTACCAGTTGTTTTTTTTTTTTTTATTTCAACAAAAGATAATTACTGTTGGGAGGTGGGAATGGGGGGTGGGCTGGGGGGAAGGGGAGGGGGCCAGAGGGGGGAGAACAAGGGAATCTGTGCCTGATATGTAGAACTGAATTGTATTGTAAAATAAAATAAAATAAAAAAAGATAATTACAGTGATATCCAATTTCCTTTAAATTCTAAGTTTTTTTTTCTTATAAATGTTTCCATCGTGTAGGGAATTGTGAGTTCTAATTTAATTTTTCAAGTATTGTGTTTTTCTTGAATTGGTGTTTGGTTATTTTTAAATATTATGGGTTTTTTTGTTTTTTGGTTTTTTTTTTTTTTGTTTTGTTTTGTTTTTTGGTTTTTTTTGTTTTCCTTCTCCCATCCCATTTTTGGTGAGCATCTCTGGGCTGGTGGTCCTGGGTTCCATAAGAACCTGAGCAAACAATAATGAGCAAACCTGTAAGCAGCACCCTTCCATGGCCTCTGCATCAGCTACTGCGTACAGGTTCTTGTCCTGTTTGAGCTCATTCCCTGATTTTCTTTGGTTATGGATTATGGTGTGAAAGGGTAAGCCAAATAAAACCTTTCTTCTCAAACTTGCTTTTGATCACAGTGTTTCAACCCAGCAATGGTAAACCCTAAGTAAGACAAGGGTCTTGGTTTACATACAGGTGTCTTTTATGTGCTCATTATGCATTTCAAAAAAAAAGTGAAGCTAAGAAAAATCACCCCAAGAAACCAGATGGCTGTACACTTGTGTACACTTCTTGCTGGGCATTCTTAGGGCACTATATAAAGATACAGTGTGATTTGCTCAGACATCCTCCAACTCCCAATTTCCGCCTAGGATCATAGAATTATTTTATATACAGATTTAGGAATTATCTACTCCCAAAAATTAAATTTGCCTGGAATAATTGGCTTGTGTCTAATGCCCATTTAGACTCCACATAATGGCCAGTCCACAGAAAGAAGATAAAAAATAAAACAAGACTTGAGGCAGATTGGTTGAAAAGGATGGCACAGGGTTAAGTTGGCAGTAAGAGAGAGTGCACTTCTCCTGACTTCTGATGTCCAAGGAACAAGGGAAATTATATGGGTCAGACTCTGGGGCACATATTACAGCACATGTTCATAGTAGACAAAATGAGAATCAGTGATACAAAAAAATGTCAAGATATAGAATAGTTATCTAGACCATAAAACAATGTGCTCCACAGATGAGTATATGTTAAGCATGTATGTATTGAGCTCCTGCTATATGCAAAATTCTATCCCAATTATGTCAGTCTCAAACACAGAATCAGACAGTTGAGTATCCCAGGGTCTCAGCTAGATTTGACTTAGCTTTTGGCTGTGTTGTGCATTAAATTAATATACATATTTCTACATGCGCCTGGACCTTCATATAGCAGGGTTTATAGGAAAGTATCTTCACCATAGATACTAGTTTGGAGATATAGTAAGTATAAGGGAGCTTTTGACAACAAAAAATGCTGTCTTTGTTGTACATACAAATAATTTAATGTAGGTTGCATCAAATTGTTGACTTGCTTGGAGTTAGTATTTTCAGAACCTTGTACTATTACCAGTTTTATGTGGTCAGGTTTGAAATCATATACATACACTTAACATTATGTGGACTGAGAAGGTTGTATTTATATATTTAGAAAGGTATATCTGTGACATATACACACACACAATTAAATAGGAAGAGATCAGGAACTTGAGAGAAAAAACACTTTGGAGGACTTTGGAGGAAAAGAGGAAGGTAGAAATGATGTGATTATGTTTTAGTTTTAGTTTTAGACAATAAATTTTTTGAGGAAAATAGTTTGACTCTTCACGCAATACTCTATACTATCCTTTGAACTATGTATACTGTTTTAAATTTACATTTTCACTTTGATAAACTTGTCTTCATTGTGTCTTCATTGTGATCAGCATCATTCTATACAAATTACACAGTAAATGATTGAGAGATAAGGATTTTGTTCGTACTCATTCCATCAGCAATAGTGTCTGAATTCTACACATGTAGATTTTATGTTTGTGTATGAATTCATTATTTCTACCAAATCCAATTTTGTGGGTCATTTTTACAGATAGAGATTTTGTCAAGAGTATTTTATTTTTCCATTGATTTTCTAGTCAATACCAAATGCTATTGTGTGGTTTCAGCTTCTTTGTTATATTTGTTCCAGGGGTTTCTCTATGCTTAATTTTCCTTGAGTCAATTTCTGCAGTTCATATTGCTCTTATGAGATACTATTCTTGAATTAGTTTTCTACTATAACAAACTTTACTAGGTTTAATTCTATTTAAGATTATTTCTATGTTTCTTTTTCTGAGTAAGTTCTTGCATTTCTTAAGTACACCAACCTGTGTTTATGGTGTAGCATGTAAAGATTGAGGTAGAATATGGAGTCAAACACCCTCAGGACCAAAGCAATAGGGCAACATGTTTTCTTTCCAGCCATGAATACATGAAGTGGATTAGTTGAGGGTAATAATTGTGCAGGTGTTTATTAATCTGTAGTCTAATAACGGTGGGTTGAGAAGTATCTGGGAATCAAGACAATTCTTTCTTTTTTTATTTCCTAGCTTCTGAAAGTTGGGTTTATTGGAGAGAAGTTATTCTGTGATTTCTAAGTCAGCTGTAGCTTTCTCAGAGACTTCTGAGATCTGGCCAGTTAAGACTGGTATACATTCTAAAAGATCATCTACGCTATCTTTTCCCCAGTATAATCAAACTCAGGGAGAGTCATATTATGATAAAATACCAGGGTCAACAATGGAAGTTTGAGACTTAGAAAACTAAGGAACACAACACACTAATACACTAAGACAGCAAATTGAGTACAGGGCCACTTCTGCTTTATTCTGAAACATCAGTACATGAGAGGTAAAGAAGAGACATTTTAAAATATAAAGAATGAAAAAGAAAGTGAGACCAAATGAGCAGAATAAAATGACCTAAGGAAGAAGAGATGGAAAGGCGTGATATAAATACAATTGTGAACTCTGAATTCTAAACTCAGTGACAAGCTAAGAGATGCCATATTTGCCTAGGAGCAATAGCTCTCTACTTCAAGGATTCAGTTCCTTTCCTGATTATGTTATGTAACACACTCTTCTTTATCTTTTCCCCAATCAATGGCTGACTTATTCTCTGGGAATGATAAAACCCACATATATTAAGAAAATGATCAGTAGGTACAAGTTCTTCCTTCTGTGAGATGTGTATGCATACTTCAGGACAAGTGTGTGTGTGTGTGTGTGTGTGTGTGTGTGTGTGTGTGTGTGTGTTTTAAGTGACCTCATGAGGATATTAAGCATGGACATACATTGTGATGACTGTGGATGTGCTTAAATACCCAAACATAGACATGTTGGCATAAAGGCATAGCCTGCCAAAAGCAAGCACATGTTGCCATGCATCCTGCTATGTTCAGCCTTCTTTCTGAAAGACGCCATTTATTTCAGACACAAATCGACAACCAACCCACGCAGACCTGCTGTTGCTGTGATACTAACACTGTAAATTATTTACTTCATTTGAGTGAATTTGTCTCAGAAATGAAGAAGGAGGGGGAATGCATACAAATACAAATATTCCCATATGTTAGGGAGCTAGTGGTGAACCATTGTCCATCTTCAAACACAATCTGCAAAAGATAAAGAGCTGTGCAGTGAGGCATTAAAAAGTTACTGAGCCTACTTTCAGTACCAACAGCGTTCTGCCTGCTCAGCCTGAAGATTTCAGAGGCAGTGCTCATAGTGTTCATCAGATGCTTCTCTGAATTCCACTGAAAACCAGAAAGTTTTCTCAGGATAGCATTTTCTGGAAGTGTATTATGCTAGCCATTATTCGCTCACACCTGTCTTTCCCAAAATTTCCACTGCATGTACAATGTAACATAATGGTCAGTAACTTTGTCCCCAGACACTCTTGTTTATTGTTACTAGCTGGTACAATACCTTCACATCAATATCTATGACAGTCCAATCTGATTTGGAATCTAGATAGAACATCCATTCTCTGCTCCCTGCTCCCATTCTTTCAGAAACAGTATTCATTATCAGCATTAGTAGTGACAGAAAACAGAAATTCCCTATAGTAAAGGTATATTGTGATTGCAATGAGAAGCAGATTTATTCTTCGTATATGAGGTCTCTAATTACAGATCCCAATTTCAGTGTTTGTCAGTGTTACTCAGAGTGTCCATTACCCTAGGGTGACACTGTTTTGAGCCATGCAGAGTTGTTATTCCTGCTTATACTGACCGTTTCCAGGAAAGTACAATATATGAACAATTTTCTCTATCACAGTCATAATCTATTGCCCCAAGTGGTACCTCCTAGAAAAGAGAACAAATTGGATGTGAACCTGTGACCTTTTTAGGATGTCAAAGATGGACACATGTGCTAGCTGCAGGTACATGTGGATAATAGGTCTACTTAGTAAATATGTGATAAACAAGTGGGATAATTTTGCCAAGGCTCAATTTCTTCAACTAGTAAATGGAGTGGATGGATTAGTTCTCTGAGATGAGATGATAAAGATGGGCATTTCAGTCCTAAATAGAATATCTTTATCAGTCCTGCCATCAGCACCAAATCTCAAGCAGCATCATGGAAGAGAAGGCAAGGTGAATGTAAGAACTGGAGGATAAGGAGACATGCTGTGGAATACAGTCTTCTGTTCCCATGGTGATTGCACTCATCAACTTGCAGCAGTAGTAGTTGCCTGCTCAAGACCTGCACAAAATCAATCCAGCCAAAGCTTCAGCATAGATAGGCAATGTAGGCCCTATCCCTTACTGATGAACTACTGGCAGCTGAAAGTTGCTAAGGAGGAAGAAGAATTTCTTTTAGAATGTGTGGTCACTGGTAGATTTCCTATGCTAGTAGATTCACTCCATACACACATTTGTGTGTGTGTGTGTGTGTGTGTGTGTCTGTGTGTGTGTGTGTGTGTGTGTCACAGCATTTATTGCATAGTGTTTTTTTAAAAATGGAGACATGGATTATTGATGTACCATTGTTTGGGGAAAATTGGAAGGAGTTGGAGCTCCAACAATAAAATATTAGTGCATTTTTTAATTAAAAAACACCAAAATATTAGTCCAGCCATATAAATACACACGCGCGCACACACACGCACACATACGCATACGCACACGCACATGCACATGCACACACGCACACGCACATGCACACACATGCACACACATGCACATACACACACACCACATGGGGGGGCAGCAGACAGACAGACAGACAGACGGACATACAGACAGATATGAGGTACATGCATTTTGATAATTGATTTGCTGATAGATCCCTTTAGGTTGAGCAGTCATTGCATACTTACTGTATCTTGAAGGAAGGTAAGGGAAATGTCAAAATAATTACAATTTCAAGCCATTTTTTCCCTACGCCCAGGGAAGAATAATAAAAACAAAAGGACATATTCAAAGGGCTTGCCCTCTTTCTTCTTTCCTCCCCGGACAGAAATGTCTGAGTCTCCAGGGAAAAGAGCTCTCACTAACCAAGTTGCCATGAGCCATTGTATCTGCCCAGTAACATACAGAAGTTTCCCTTTTGAATATGACCTCTCATCAGAAGCTGTGCCAAGCCGCTGGCATCTCCCTGGCAGAAACTGTCTCACTCGCTCCATTTTCATCCTTCAATGTCAAGTTCATTTTAAGAGTCAACCTTCCAAGACTCTTCCAAGGGACACTTGTCCCCATCCACTAGGCACTGCCTTTGTGAAATGTTGTGCTTCTTTTTTTCAAACAAGGGATCTTCTTCGTGCTTCCCTAGAGATATGACACCTTTGAAGTTGACCCAAGACAGAGGCCCAAATTCAAAGTTACATAAAACTTCTCTTTATCCACTGCTACCCTTCTGGCTCCTTGAGTTTTAACAAAGAGGATGAGAATATGACAGAGATGAAAGAGGACCACCCGTTAAGGAGTCAGGGAAAAAAAAAAAAACATATGTTGTAAAGCCACCGTGAAGTGTGAGGACAAGGGATTACTGACCAACTTCAAAGCTGAGGTATCACCATTAGGACTATATCATTTACGGCAGAATTAAGAATTTCAATAGGTTGCTCCATCACACAAGTACTTCTAGATCTATAAGTGGGACACACTGATATAGGTAAATACATGCAAGGTTTTTATAGCTTGCATGGAAGATGGTCAAAGAAATTTGGGGGAAAATGAAAGGTGTCCACAAAACAAGTATTTCTATGAATAAATCAGGTAATTTTGGAACTATTCATGTCTTACTAGGCAGTCCACCAGCTAGCAGTTACTAACAGTTTAGCACAGGAGAACTCAGACATGGATTTGTTTAAGATAATTAAGCTCTAAAGCATCATACATTAACATACTGTACTAGCACTATGTTAATGGCCAACATAACATAAGACTGTGGTATTTTCTTCTTCTTGATTTAAAGCACCAACAGAAGAGAATTTTGGTATAACTATACTCATATCTTGGGAGGGAGGGTCCTCTAAGAAAATAATTTCAATATTAGGAATATAACTCTGGTACTCTCTTTTCCCATTAATAGGCACAGACTCATGGAAATGAAGGGCTTCTGCTTTACTATCTTGACAATAAGGCCATCCCTGGTTGAGTTATTGATGACAATCACACTTGGCTGTTTGAATCCTTTCTTTGGACACAGACCTCATTAAACCTTACTATAGCTACATTGGCAGAGCTACCCACTGGCAAGAGAAGATTGACAAGCCTGAATTAATAGATTTGTAATGGCAAGCTGGAGATGGGAAGAAAATTTTAATTTTTTTCAATGTTTTTGTCATTGGAATGACATTTTGAAAACGACAATTTTGGATTATAAAAATAGAATAACACTAATTAAATTTTGAAGAACAAAGAGATACAACAAACTTCTACCAGAATCATACTATCTCATTTCATTCTAATCTTTTTTCAGAACTGGATGTGCATGTGTGATTGTATGTTTAAAAAGAATTATACAAATTATACTCAAAACACAGGCATTTACAAGATGATATTTTATTTTTAAAAGCAAGTTATTGATTTTTCTTCCTTTTATCTATTTATCAGTTGTATATATGTGTGCTTATTTTTGGTGGCATGGATCAATGTTAAGCTTCTTAGATTCATTACAGAAACTTGTAGATGGGTAGATATCAAATAGCTATAGATATAAGAAGTATATTTATATGTACATGCTGAAAATCTTGACATGAACTCGCTGAAACTAGATTGTTATAAAAGCCCAACTTTCCTTGGGGCCCAGGAGCTTCCTGATTAGATTACTGACCAAATTCTAGAATGGATTCTGATCTATAATTCACACCCCTGTCATTTATCATCTCTCATTTAGAGGATGCTAAGAGAAGCAATGCCTTTTACATTAAAAACTAGTTTTACTGTAGCCAAATGATACATCAGAAAGAATAAAAGCTTTTTTGGGTGGTTGCCATATACTATTCTGCACACAAAATGTTTCATAGATAATAGTCAGATGTGTATGTGTGTGTGTGCATGTGCACATGTGTGGGTACATCTTTGTATTTTTATGACAAGAAAAAATAAGTTTATATTTTTACAATATATAAATTCTAATTATTTTTAAATAATTTTTAAAATTAAAACATCTTTGGACTACTGTTTTTTATCAGCAGTGAGTTCAGCAAAAAGAAAATGCTTTATATGTGAGGAACCCTGATTCCCGTCCTGATTTTCCACCACTTGCTGTCTGTTATTTTGTTGTTGTTGTTGATGCTGTTGTTTGTTTGTTTGCTTGGGAAAGGAAGACTATTCTTGCATAATGTGGAAGATTCCTTCTTGGCTTAACTTTCTTTGCTTTTCTGACAGCTTGATTTTATCTTCCTCTGGATTGTTTAAAGCATGGTTTTTGGCAATCATTAGATTACATTGCTTTTCTTTATCTGGAATCATCACATCTGAACTCAGGCTCTCTTGTTGACCTCCAGGTTGCTATATTTTAAGGGTAGCTGAAAACAGTCATATCCATGTTCACTTGCAGCCAAGCTGGTGGAGCATAACTGTAAGTTGTATTTTCCCCCTGCCTTTCTCAAACCATGGACATTTTAAAATAGCAATGTAAACATGAGTTAGAATCAACATTCATTCATTCAGTACATTTTTCTGGCACTTATCATAAGCCAAGTCTTTCTGAAGGCACTAGGAATCCAATAGCTATAATATAAGCAAGGTTTCCCTTCTATGTCATTCAGAATCTGAGAGAGCATATATCACTCAAGTCACATGGGGAGCAAAAAATATACAGCCAGGTGCCAGCAAAGGCAAGTATAACTTGCTGTGAAAATCTACAAATATTGTTCATTCAACCTGTTCAGACAAGTAAAAATGCCTCTCCCTGAAATTAATGCTAAACCCAAGATTACATGGTGTCTTAGAGTAAAGAACAAAAAAGAAATGTTCCGGAATCTAGGTAGAAGACACATAATAGGCAAATGTCCTGCAACAGCATCAGTGAAATCAAGGACATTGAACTAAAAAGAGTGAAGGTATAGGGAATCTTGAAATGGAGGAGTTTGGATATTCTGATAGTGGGTGGCTGTGCAAGGTCCTTTTTCCCACTTAAGAAGAAGCAACATCTGTATTCTGGAAGCAAAGGAAAATTATGGATAGAATCACATTAGCATGATTTGATTTACTTATCAATCACTTTTCAGTTGAGAAGGAAAAGAGATAAGGTAAATTTGTCTACAGCAAGACTGGAGAATTAAGTAGCAGCATAATGACTTTATTGTTATTCCTGATTCTGTTTTGAACTGATAACCTAACTTTCCTTGAGTGACTCATTTCTGTAGCTCCTATCATGGGACAAGGGGAATGTTACCTAGGGGACAATAGAGAGCTCTTGTCCTGTTGTTTACTTCTGAATTATTTATGTTATTAAAATGGATTTAGATATGTGAGAGATAGTCTCAGGTCCCTCAGGACTCACTGAGCACAGACCTGGAGATGATGCTCAGTACAACTGTGTGTTTCCTGGGAACAATTCATGGATAAGGCTGCCAGGTACTTGCCACTATGTCCAGCATAATGGATGGAAAACTTGTAAATTATTATAGTAATTCTTCATGGGTTCTTGTAATGGTTCCATATTTTCTCACATTTTTTTTTCAATTAAAGGCACACACCTTTATTCCTGGAAAATGGCATGCTTTTCATGAGAAATTACTATTCCTGCAAAAAGCCACCCACATAATGATTAAAAAAACTAAATCCTCAGCATCTTGAGCATCAGAAAGCATCAATGCTGTCCATTGTAAAGTGCCTCACAATCCCATTGTTCTTGTACAGTATAAGAAAATTTACAGATTTTCTCTGATTCTTGCCTTCCTCTTTTCCTGCCACTGTGTTGACTGCAGTTCAGTGAAAGCCAAGCTGGTATTTATCTCTTTTGTCTCCTCAGTACCTGCTTATTCATCCTAATACCAACAGAAGCATTAAATGGGTATTATTACTCATTGCTAGAATTCGGATACTAAGTCAGTTGTAGCTGAAAGTTTTTCTGTGTTCCACCTGGTCCACAACATGGTCAGGACAAATCTCTCTCACCAGGCAGTCCTACAGCAACTCAGACCCAAATAAACACACACAGTCTAATACTATTCTTAAACTATGGCTATGGCAGACTTCTTATTATCTACTTTTTCTATCTTAAATGAATCCATTTCTATAAATCTATACTTTGCCATGTGGCTGGTGGCTTACTGGTACTTTACATCTTGCTTGTCATGCTGCAGCTGGGCAGCATTTCCTCTGCTCTCTTTTCTTCTCCCCTGTCTCTCCTGAGCTAATGGCCAAGCAGTTTTAATTAATATAAGCCTCTGTGTGTTTACTTGGGTGTGAGCAACTGCGGACTGGGCGAGACACAGAAAAACTTTCAGCTACAGTTAGTGAACTAAGTAGTCCTACACCAGGGACTAGACAAAATATGGGTTTACTTATCAAGATTGAAGCATGGTAGCATAATCCTATGGACAGAGTTTCATCTCACCCTAGGAAATACACACAGTGGGACTACAATTCAGTTCCCTGCATAAAAGAAAACTCAGATACCTAGTAAATATCCAAGAAGTCTAGTTCTTTTCTCTATAACTAAGCTCATGTGCTGACTTGTCAAGGTTGGCCATGGTAGGTTGAAGAAATTGGTTTGTGGACAAGAAATAACAGTGAGGGAGGAAAAGATGAAGCAGAAAAGGGTAATACGTTGTTGACTCCTGATATATATGTAACTATCCACTTTGGCCAATAATAAGAGTTTAATCTTTCATGTGTTTCCTTGAGAACAGATAGCTCCCATCTGAGATGAACTAAAATAAACTATATGATAATGAGTAAGATAGGTGGGAATTAGAATAAACTTAGGAGGCTCCAGTAATTGTAATTTCCATCAAAATATATTACTACCATCAACAACAACAAAATAGGGAGAGCACATAAAGAATTGATTGCTCAGTGCAAAGACACATTTCCTTTCTCTTTTGGAAAAACAGAACACAAATGAGCATATGAGGACAAATAGCAATGTTAGGCTAAGGCTGTGGGAGGTTGGCACCTTTATTTCAGTTATTTCTGCAAATAAGGTTAAATGGATTGTGTTGATGACAGGTAGCCTAAATATTACATCCATCACCTATTTTTCCTATTATTTTCCTCCTTTCTGAAATTTTATTAAAATGAGAATAAACGGTTAGCTACTGTGTTCATTAGTTTTCAGGGGCTGGCTTAAGAAACAGATTGCTGGTGCCATAAACATAGAGCTATGAATTCTGTCATGCAGGCTCTGATGTGGCATGTCAATTCTCAGGGAATGGCTTATCCTAAATAGTGTTTGCTGTTATTCATAAATACATAATGACAGTCATCCTTAAGCAAACTTCATCCAAATCACTCCATCCTGTGCTAGTAATGACTGTACACCCAGTAAAGAGCTGAGAGGCAGCTGCTCAGGGGTGTTTATAATACTGGACATTATTCAAATACGTGCTAACCTTCTGCAGCAAAAGGCTGTTCTTAGGAACAGGAAGGACCACTGTGGATTTCTAAATTTCCAAAGCTAACTGAGAATATGCAGCAATGGGATCAGGCAATGGAACAAGCAGTGAGAAGGGAACATGTTAAATAAGCATCATTGCTTTCTCTCAGGTTAGTAAGAGAGCTAAGCCATACACACATTATTTAAAAGATGCCCTTTGATTTACCCCACAAGTTAAAGGTAAATACATGGGAATAAATATCACATTTGAGAGAAAAGATTGAATATTGATATCACAATGTTTATCTATGAAATTAGCAAACTTACAAATTCAAGTTTCAAAGTAATCCTAGGTTTAATATGGAATAAAAAACATATAGGAAAGTCAGGATAATTTTGGGAAAATACTAATAAAAGTATGAATTAGTAAATATGAAAACATGCTCAGCATTTTTTTAGGTTTTCAAGACAGGGCTTCTCTGTGTAGCCTTGGCTGTCCTGGAACTCACTCTGTAGACCAGGCTTGTCTCATACTCACAAAGATCCATCTGCCTCTGCCTCTGCCTCTGCCTCCCAAGTGTTAGGATTAAAAGCATGCATCACTACTGTCTGGCTCACCAATATTTTTAAAATGTTTTCTATTATAGCAGATCATTGGGACAACAGTGCAAATCTTATGAAGATGTAAATACCTGAGGGTATTTAGCATATGATAAAAGGGAGAGATTGATGAAAATGTATTGTTGGGACATATGTTAATTTTTAAAAAGATAAAGCCCAAAATATTGATACATTTTTATATCTAAATCACAAGGTTCAAGTAGAAATAATAATTACTAACTGTGAAAACTTTTGTGAATATAAGGATCAAAGGGGAATATATGTGTTATTTTTCTTAAATGTCTGGAGTGGAAAATTCAAAACAAGAATATTTAATAAAATTATACAAAAGTATAACATGCTCAGACATCTCAGATTACCATAAAGGAAACTGACAGATAGATGATCCCCAGGAGTACTAATTCTAGACTGTGATAGTCTAATGAGTATTAAATTAGTATCAAAATAATTTTATGGATACAATTTTAAAACCATTCAATAGGGAAATGAGAAAACTTGAACACTTTAAAGAACAGCAAAACACACAATTCTCAATTACAGTAAGACAATTGTTCAATCTCACACATAACTAAAGAAATTTAACCTAAATTGATGTTTTTCCCATCAGAATTATGGAAATCTAAAATGCTCATATTATATAATATTGAAGAAAATACAGTTAAACAAATATAGTCTTGCTAGAATTTTAAGTAGATGATTTTTGTGTGAAGTCTTTGGCAATATCTATAAAACTGTAAGATATATGTATCCTTTAACTTAATAATTCTTCTAAAATTGTGTTCTATAGCTGTATCTACCCCTTTATAAAAATCTGTGCTTAAAGTAAGAGTAAAATATACTACATTTGAATATATATTATATCCTATATATACTATATGTTGAATATATATTACAACAAATTATATATTCCCAAAAGAAACTCCACAAACAATTAAATCTGTAAAAAGAAATTGATTAAGTTCCAACTCAGTGAATAGAAAGGAATGTTTTAAAAAATGCGGGAGGACCTTAATACTTGCTTCCGACTATGCTATGGCTCATTATCCTCCATATAAATTGAACTGCAAAGCCTATATCCCAGGGTTATCAAGAAAAATGAAATAGTGTGAGGAATGGAAAGAGTATAACATGATGTTTGCTTCATGGTGAGCATTTAGAAGGTTCCTGTATTCTGCCTTCACAATCATCTATTGAAATGTTGTCATTTAATGCCAGGCTTGCTCGAGTCTTTTATTTAGATACCTAACACTTGGATAAATTAACTATAAATATGCCTATTGGTGTGATCTTGACTCTGTCCCCTTGATGTGTTTGGCAACTACCCAGCTCTCATTCTGCACACTGACCACGTCACTTTCACAGCTGTCCAGTGTAAATACACATACTAAGTGCCCAGCAAATGCTGTTTCCACAGCTTTCTGACAGGTGGAGAGATGCAGAACTTGCAGGACACAGTATTTATAACCAGTTTCCTACAACTGAATAAGTAGTTAACCAACCATCCAGGGGCGAAACTAAGAGGCTGATAAGAACTTATGGCAACAGTTTCTGCGGGTCGATTTCAGAATCCACCTTCTTCTTATGTGTTTGGCCATACCTTTTGGAGAGACATTTTATGGCTACATGACATAATTCCCGTTTCTGTGTTTGGCCTGCTGTACAAATGGAGGCAATCTGCAGGGGAAAAGCTGCTTGCTTGCTCAAGCTTGGTAAACATAAGACCAGGAGATACATCATCTGTGCTGGGAGAGCTATAGTAAAATAATTAGGAAATACTAACAGTATAAAAATAATATTATTTGGGGAACTTTAAAAAAACTGAATAAAGAAGCAAAATTAAAAAAAAATCATTGAATTATGCCTATGAATAATTGAATTCATATTCAGTCTATTTGAGTAACCACATAAACTTTTTATTGTAGAAAAAGTTGAAGGTGAATTTTAAAGGAGCTGTTGCTAGTTCTAAATTATCATGTCAAGGAGGTAAATAGAACCACAATATTGATATTTGAAACAAAATCTCTACTTTCCTGCTGCTGTTTTTGCTTGATGGCTGTTTATCCCTCCGCTGGCAACTCCAAAACTACTACAGAACAGAGCAAGGGCCCTGTGTTGTTAGAAGAATATGCACTACACTTGCAGTTTTCAGACTCTGAGGAAGGTGAGGTGAACCCAAACTACCTTGCTGAAAGAAGGCTTGTAGCTGTTATTACAAATGATCAAAGCAGGCAATTCTGAGTTGCCTTGTGTCAGTTCTTTACTACAACTAAGATTATCTATAAAATAACAGGACTGGGGAAAGTAAGTTCGGCTATGTTATAATTCTTTTATTGCCGAAATTTCATCAGTGCTCAAAAACTGGGAACACTTTGTGACATCGGTTTCTCAGTGTGGATACTCTGTCTTTATCACCAAACAACTCCAACAAATTCGTCATTGTGATATAGATAGTACAGAATAAGGAAGGGTGGTGCAGAGGGAAGAGCTGGGCTTTGCAGAGGAAGCTATGGGCTCAGTGCCAAATCTACTTCTCCATACCATCATTCTAACCATTCTCCCTCATGTGAGTCCCTCCCTCTGTGTCCTTTAGCATCAGTTTTGTCCTCTGTAAAATGGGGACAATGGTCTCCAAGCCTTGAGATGGTGGCTCTAGGAGGCTATACATACTGAATGCAATTTATCATTGAGGAGTAGTTAACAGAAATAAACACAACAATAATTGAGGAAGGGAGAAATTCATAGTTTATGGATCAGAAAAATCATGCAGATCAATATTTTATTTTCAAAAGACATATTATCCAAGAATAAGCCCATATTTGTATTGTACTTCTAGTGTGCAAATATTTATTTTAAATTTAGTAACTATCAGCAAGGTTATTGCAATAACATTCCTTAAGAAGATTCTTTCTCTCTTGTATTATATATACATGAACAAACTGCATGTTTGTTTAAAAGCTCTTGTCACTTCACACAACAGACACTGTCTGATTTCTCCTTTAAACTGCAATGAGGTCACTCTCCTATGTTTGTGACATAGCATCAGGTTGCCATGGAGATGATAGCTTTACCAGCAGCTCTGCCTTGCCATGACTTCACAACAAGGTTACCAAGAAGCAGATGGGCTGTGAGGCACACAATCCCCCTTGTCTAAACATAACTAGCATTGATAATTAATTAGCTGAAGCAGTAGGGGAAATTATAGAAAAGTGGAAAAGGTAACAAGATTTCTATTTATTACTTATTTGATAGATCTATTCCTTTTTCTAGAGAGAGACCACACCCTTCCATTCCTGGGGAGGGAAGGATGCGGAGTATACCAAATTTATGTGGCTCTGGCTGGTTTGGATGTGCTAGACCCTTTGATTTCTGGATTAGCACGGGGAAGTAGTTACATTTTTGTTACAGAAATGGTGGGGAGGTGGGATCTTAACACAATAGCTACCTAGTACACTGACCTTGTAAAAATATTGAGGGCTGACGTGATGGCAAGTTCTTGGTCACATCCATACTTGTATCACCCACAGCTCATTAGATAGTTTGCAGAAATTTGAGGGGTTTTGATTATTAAACTAATTTTAAAAGGGAGAAATTATATATTCTAAATTGCTTCCTCTGAGAGACTGAAAAAAATATGTTCATAGCTATACACAAGGATATTTGTCTCCAAATATGGGCAGTCTGTGTGTCTAGGCTCTACCAGCGACACATTTTGAGTTGCATTGCAGTTTTCCATCAGTTATCCATGCCCAATTACTGTTGACTGCTTCAATGTGTATGAAATGTTGCTCAAGGCTCATCATTCTTTTCAATGATAAGTACTTAAAAATATGTCTTGCTAATAGTACCAGACACCAGAGACCACAGAGGAAAAGTATGTCCTGTGTCACCATTCTAATCAGAGTTCTGTTTGTGAAAAGTGAAGTTGACCCTTCCTTCTCTATTCACACTCCAGGGTTATGGTGCTATTGTGTCTGCAAGAACTTGTGGGTCTTAGGGAGGATGGCTGGAGCCAATTGTGGAGTTCTGCCTCATTAGTTGTACCTTGTGTGGACTGGGACATGGAAGAGGGTAATTGATGCACAGCAAAGCAAATGAAAGTGCTTCTTAAAACATCCTGTGTACATAGACTGAGAAAAGTTCACTGAGATAAAATCAACCCAAATCGACATTCTCTACTCTTAAAACAAATTACTGATGACTTGGTGCACAATGACTTGAATCTTGGTCAGTTCTAGTGGGGAATGATGAATTAGTTAAATTGGTAATCCTTCTCCTCCCATTTTGTGTTCTACTTGGGCTTTTGTTTTGCAATCCTGGAAACTAAAGACAAGGCCTCAGGTTTGCTACACTATCACTCTACCAGGGAGCCACATGCCCAGTACTGTGACTCCTGTGCTTGTCCAATGCACTGCTCAAGGATATGTGTCCTCTCATTTCCTGTCCTAGTTCAACTATTTTGTTTATATCATACATAAACAAATGCTTACAGGGCTTGTGATAAATCTTTGTTGACTGGGTAACATATTGAAAAATTTGTCTTATTATTCATGCATGATTTTAAGATCCAGTTTCTAAAGTTATATTCCTGGTATTATTCAGTTGATGGAATTATTCAAGGAGTACTGGTATCTTCAAGCTCCTGAAATCATATATGTACCTTTATAATGTCTCTTCAGGTCATGAATAAATCTTAAACCATGAAATACTACTGTTTTCAGCACAGAAGTGATTTTTAGGAATCTTGTTCTTGCCCATGGTCTCTGTTCATCTATTTACTTAAGATATTATTATTAATCAGCTCATATACATCTAAGATCAGACTGTACAGTTTAAAGTGAGTAAGTTAAAATGTCACTCTTTAAGTTGGAATGTGAATTTCATGATTAACAGTCATTATCACAAACATCTGAAGCTCTAATTGACGGCTCGATGTCTTTGAACAGTTAAAAAAAACGGAAGTACAATTTAATTATTACTTGATTAATGTACTGTGTTTGGTATAAAAATACTCCCAGAGATGGGGCACTTGGAAAAATGGATATTCAATAATGAAAGGTTTAGGAATTCGTAATCTAGTTTGATGCTTTGAAAAATGAAATAATAATGATGATGATGATAAATGTTTAATAAGGGCTTGCTATGTTCCAAGCACCGAGCTAATATTTAATTCCATATCCTCCTCCCACCCTGTGCTATCTTAAAAAGAAAGCTTGGAGGACAGAATTATTTTCCTTTCTGTATGAATGAAAAATGTGTTAGGAGGGCTAGGAGACCTGCACCATTTTATACACTTAATAGTTGACGGTAAGAGTTTGTGTGACTTATAGATGGAATAGCAATCTTAATTATTCTGATACTCCAGCTAGTTGTTCATCCCTGTGGTTTTCATTCATTTTTTCCACTCTGTTTTAGTATTTCTTTGTTAGGAGAAAATGAGCAGATTATTAATCTCTTTGTTTCACATATGATACAAGCATGAACCATGGTCCTTTGCAGATAAGTACCACAGGACATAATTCTTTTGCCATGACATCTGGCTAACATGTACCACCACGTAGGAAACTCAGCATGGGTTTCTGCTTTCTTGGTAGAAGATACCAAGGGGAGATGATGTATAATTACTTGTCTGGTGGTTTTAAATTGCGTGAATAACTGTCTATCTAAAGAAGAGTATAGCCATCCATTTTTTTTTCTCCCAGCCAGTATATGATAAGAACTTTGGGAAGTGAAAGGAACTTTGAGATGGTTTAAAATGAATGACCCAGAGAGCTGGTGATTTATGAGCACTATCTTGTTTTCCCTGAGAACATGACTAATTCCCCAAGCCTGCAAACAAAGAAAGCGAAATAAACAACAAATTCTACAGATGACACTAGAAACACTCCAGAATGAAATAGGATATGTCACATCTGAGCCAACTGTCACGTCTTTAACCCTTCCATCTGTTGCTCTACATTAGAATAAAGAAAGTTAAAAACACAGACCACATCTAGGCTATTAGCTAGGTAATTTGATTTTCAAATATGTGTGAGCCACAGAGGCACACTGTATGATTTTCTCTGTGTGGAAACATTGAGGCTCAAAAATAACCCTATGCCCTTCAGCTACCCAATATGTTTTGTGCCCTCACTCAAAGCCATCTCTGACTGGACACCATACAAAGGGCTTTCCTGGACTTCACCAGAGTGGAATCTATGGGTTGCTTTCAGGAAGTCACATGGGGGCTTTCAAAGATATCTTCTTTTATGCCTAATTCGATACAACAATAAAACAAAAGTTGGAGAGAGTATTGAAGTTATAAACAAGTTTGCACATGTTTTCTGACTTTATTACATTAAAGTGTTGATTTATTATGAGATTCAAAGAGGTACTGGGAGACAGAAATTTAGGAAAAATGATAATAGCCAACATACGAAATGCTACAAAAATAATTTTGGTTATTTTAAGAAGTATCTATATGGGTATGACTTTAGGGTGTCTCCTCAGTGGTTCCATATCAGTCCTTCCCAAGCTGACATCCCATTGGCAACACCCCATGGTACATGCTTCTATGGAAATGCATTCTACTGTTAGTGGTTGCAACTAATGTGGGCACCAGGGACCCTGTGAATGTGACATGCTGTAGCATGTTCCAGAAGCTGCTGCTGCTGGTGGTGGTTCTCGCTGAGCCATGCCCTTGCAGCCTCTTTGTTCTTACTTGAAATGGGAAGATGGGTGGGGAAGAAAACACCCTAGCAAGAATCACAGTCTGCCCAGACTTCTTTACCTTATATACAAAATGTTCCTGAGGTTTTGTCGTTGTTGTTGTCATCAAGTTAGGTTTCTGAGATATCAAAAACTCTTTTTTTTTAATTAAGAAATTTTTTTATTCATTTTACACATCAATCACAGGTTGTTGTCATCTCTCCCTACTCCCACACCCTCAGCCTCCTATCTTACCCTCTATTCCCTCTTCCAACAAGGTAAGGCTTCCCATGGGGAGTCATCAAAAACTGTTGCAGAAATGTTCATAGTTGGCAATTAGAGGTAACTCCCCTACCTCAAGAATATGAGTGTAATGTTAAATACCAGTACCTACTTATTTCTCAGAAACACGGGAATCCTTTCCCCCCTATTTCTTCTGTTGTTCTCATTAACAAGTCCCCAGCATTTGGGGGATAAGTATTCATTTTCCTTCAAATTTTTTTCATCTTGTTCAGACCTTCTGTTTTATCAAACCAAGACAGATTGCATCTTTTGATGGTGTATATGTAGTATCTACAAATATCTGTGCATGTGCATAGGGATGCGTATGTAAGTTTGTGTGTTGCTGCTGTTGTTGTTGCTGCTGCTGTTTGGCTACTCTTGAGCCCTGGGTGTCTTACATACTAAGCAAAATGCTAATACATTTCACTATAATCCTGTCCTCCAGCTTCTACAATAAATGTTTTTGAAGTAGTACCATTTTAGTTTAATAATTTATTTTAGTAATACTTAGTACTAATAAATGTTACTGTAGCTGACATTTAAGCAGCATGTATACACATCAGTACTCTTACACTCAAATATCAGTTCTCTCTGATGTGTCAAACATCTCACTATTCTTCAAGAATTGAAGTTTAAGCTTTGTTCTCAATGTCAGGTAGGGAAATGGTCATTTCTCTCTATAAAGAGGGGAAAGATGAGACTCATGCTATTCTTTAGTTATTCTTTAGAAAAGAAAAAAATAAAACAAAGACATCGCCTCTAAATTGGATATGTGTGATCCATTGGCTAGTGGCATCAATATTCTAAAAATTTACTAGAAATAGACATTGCAAAATTTTGCCTCTACTGTGCTGAATTAGAATCATTAGTTTAAAAAGAAACTCCATTAACCATTTTACAAATGAAAGTTGGAGAAGCATTTAGAAGTGCTTAGAAGATTTCACTTCCATTGACAAAGAACAGAGAAAGGAAGTCTCACAAATTAGAAAGTTCCCATCATGACAAGTGGGGAGTAAAGAATGGAGGCAAAGTGGGGAATCTGCGTACATTGTGTGTGTGTGTGTGTGTGTGTGTGTGTGTGTGTGTGAGAGAGAGAGAGAGAGAGAGAGAGAGAGAGAGAGAGAGAGAGAGAGAGAAGAGAGAGAGACACACACACACACACACACACACACAGAAAGTCCTATCCAGACACAAAACTACAGAAAGATCCCTGACTAAAGTTTTCAGTACTCCATAGATGTAGATCTCAACCTCAAGGTTCTTTCTACTGACCAGAAACATGTCTGGAGCCTATCTCTTACCTAAGGTGTTCACAGACTATCCTAAACATCAGGGACATAACCTCAACTTTCATTCTTACCCCAACCATTAGCGTTGACAGAGGCAGTCTTTCTGATATTTCCTCGCAAGGCTAGCACGAGCTTCTGAAGCTCAGTGAAAGAACTTCTTGTGATGACACAAAGCAGAAGCCCAACAAAAGCTACAGCTATCAGAGGAGAGGGGACCTCAGCTGAGAAAACGCCTCTAGTCAAGCCTGTAGGACATTTCCTTAATTAGTGATTGATGGGAGGGGCAGCCTATTATGGATGATGCCACCCAGGGCTGGTGGTCCTGGGTTCTAGAAGAAAGCAGGCTGAGCAACGATGATGAGCAATGAATGATGAGCAAGTCAATAAGCAGTACCCTTCCTTGGCCTCTGCATTGGCTCCTGCCTCTGGGTGTCTGCCCTGTTTGTGTCCCTGCAATGACTTTCTTCAATGATGAACTATGATGTAAGCCAAGTCTTCATATCCCCAAGTTGCTTTGTTTATGGTGTTTCCTCAAAGTAATAGTAACCATAACTGAAAGGATGATGGTAAACATGATGACATCATAACACTTAAACTATTTGTGAAAAACACTTCATACAATTATTGCTACTGTATTATAGCTAATATATCAAATTACTTGCTAAAGCAATAGGCGTTTCATTTAATGATATAAGTATATGTAGAAAAGGCTCCCCCAAAGGAATGGCTTCAATTAATAAATGAGGCTGATGGATCTTCTCACAGTGTATGGTCAGGAATTAATTGACTATCTTTCTTCAGAAATTGTTTCATTTGTTTTCATGTAGTTATACTGTAGGAATGATTATTGTCCTATGTCATTTTGAGACAAAGTAGATAGTGTTATAATAAGCTTGGTGGTGGTACCCAGTAAACTTTCCACACTCAGCCTTTTCCACACACCACTCCTGTCCTACCTGTCCCATCTTATTCTGGCCTGTTATGAGACACATCCAAGGCCACTAACTTCTCTGTGAAAACATCGGATAGTTATGGATAGTTATGAAGGAATGAAGCCTTAGAGCTTTACTGTAGCAGTTTCAGGAGTAAACATTCTTTGCCATGTCTCATGGCTTCTTCTCCTGCTCAATAAAAACTCAAAAGCTCACAGCATGGGTTAGCATGGCCTCATTACAGACACGGATTTATTGTCATTTCAAACACAAACTCAATGCTTGAAAAAAAGTGTCCCAAAGCAGGGAATGAGCAATAAAGTAAATATGATTAAAAAACAGGGTTGGAAGGTAACATAGCCAAGACAATTTCATGGCATAACATAACACATATAAGAGATTTCAGCATGTGGAACATTGGGTGATTAAGGGATAGTTATTAGATACTGGCATTCACCATCTATCCCTATTACTGTTAAATCTTCCAATTTATTTTGGGGAACAGATTTTGACATCTTGCTGAGCCCAGATCTCTGCCTCATTAGGAGGTATATGTCTATCATGCCTGGCCCTCTTCTATCTGCTTCATCAGGAAGCACGTGTGTTTCAGAGTTGGAGCCATGTACTTTAAAGCTTCCATGTGCACTCGATACATCCACACATGTACACATTGAGCATACCATTACATTCCATCTAGGTGGAAAAAAAAAAAAACATACTCCATGTAAATTATTAAGGGTTGCTACAATCGAGACCTGTTGGCTCAGGTCTATAATCCAGGGTACTCAAAGGACTGGGTCATGTGGATCTCAAGTTCAAGTCCTATGTTAGTATGGGTCATGGGGGGATATCATTACAAAGAGTCCAGATCTTCCATGGAAGTTTCTAATCCAATGAGAAGCATATGGTGACAGTTCCTTCCCACAACACTGCTTGCATACTTAGTATTTGATGCAAAATCATACAAAAAGGAGAGATTTCAGTCCTTCACACAAGACCAAACAGACTATTACTTAAGCATAGTTTTCTGTTCCACCCCCTATCATAACTGCAGATTGTTGCTATAGATGAAACTTCATAACCTCAGACTTTCTTCCTCATCCATGTTAAGACTTCATCTTTTCTATCAGGAAATTATTTCACAGATGATTTACTAATCAGTTACTTTAACACTTTGTTATCTAGTATATTATCCATCTGTTACATTGTCTGTGTAATTGTTTAATTTCTTAGGGAAACTAAAAATCATTTGAGGATAGATATTGTCCAAACTCTGCCAAGCTCCATAAAAGTTATTTTTCTTTAAGAACAAGTCTCCCATTGTGCTGTAAGCCTGTATTTCAGACCTCCTCCCTCCTTCAATAAACAGCATTCGGAGAAAAATTTTATACTGTATCAAGCTGATAATAGAAAAATGAATAATAAATAAAAATGAAAAAAAGAAAAAAAGAACAAATACTTTGCATCATATGATTACAATGACAATGTGAAATGTGACAATATTCTTTTTAATGTGGACTTAAACAGAAAGTAACTTTCTAATGTACAAAATTTAAAAATCCCTGGTTCCTGCTGGGGAGCCGAAAGAATGCTGGTTGCATCAGTGAGAAATAAACAAGCAGGGAGGAAAGAGATGCAGGAGGCAATGCCCCCCCCTTTACTGGAGAATAGAGAGAGGTGACATGTCACCCTATCATCTCTGTAATCCAGAAACAGAGAGAACACTGGAGAAAAGCAATGGCTGTAGAAGAATTTTCAGAAAGATCTAGGTCATAATGATCATATGATGAACAAGTACTCAACTGCATTCCAATGCCAAGCCGATGCTGATTGCTCAAGTAACATTTATTAAAAAGAAAAAAATTCAGTGACTATGCAGAGTAAATATTTTCCAAAGATCTATAGTTACTAAAGCTTGATTTGTCTTTATAGTTCTTGCTGGGTTACTGATACTTATTTTGAGAACAAAAATACATATTTTAGAGGTAGGAAAATGTTTTTGGGAAAAGGGGGAAAGGAAATAAAATTGTGAAACTCTGGAAAAAAACAAGCTATCAACAAATAAGTCAAACAATAACATCAGCAATGATGACAAAAGAATCAGGAAATAGAAAAACTACCATTGAAAGGCTAAGGAGACACTGGGAAAAGTGCTCTCCCCTTCCAATGGCTGAAGTTCCATTCTCCCTACTTCCCACTAAACAGCTGTCTTTCTTTCATTCCTGAGACTGGTTCAATGGTCTGCTAACAAGTCTCTCCCACCAGTGTTGCTCTCTGTGAGAAAACACATCTCCCCTACAGCCAGAGCATTTTGTCTCAAGGAAAAACAGGCTTCTTATCAAAATTCTTTGTGCCTACCCCATTCCACACCTAGCTTGCCTTCACTCCCTGAGGTCTTATTCAGCCTTTATTAGGCACTGTGGGGACAGACAGATATAAACAAGAACATGCTGCCTAACGGCACTCCAGGAGCTTACATGGTAATGAGAGACCAAGTCCATGTCCCTTGATAAGATGTGCCAAGCTTGCACAAATAGGGACATGTTTATGTCTCCAATTTTCCTCACCAATTCCCCTGAGTGTGGACACTACATTCTTCTTTCCAAGATGCTAATGTTCCTAATGTCATTTCTCTCCTCATTCTCTTTGGCCCCCAAAGGTTTATCTTATTATGCATCTTATGGTGACATACCTTCCCCACCCATGTGCCTTTATGTTCCCCCAACTTAGCTACTTTTCAGTATGCTTTTTTTCATCATGTGTTTCTTCCACTAGTTCAGCTCAATACGAAGTCCCCTGTGCACAGTTGGAACCCGCATGCAGAAAACTACCTGATTCATATTGATGAGCAATTATCATCAGTTGGGTAAAGTAACTAAAAATTGATCTTCTGTTGTTGGCTTCTACATAGACCAAAATGAGTCATTTCCAGATTCTGCCTGTGGAAAATGACAGTTTTGTTGATGAATACACCCTGTCCAGTGGGTGAATACTAGGCTTCAATATATATATATATATATATATATATTTCATTTTTATTTATTGTGTATGGGGTGGGGTACAAAGGTGTGGTGGTCAGAGGATAACTTAGGGAAGTCAGTTCTCTCCTTTTACCATGTGAATTCCAGAGAGCTATCTTGGGTCATTAGGCTTGGTGCAATCCATTTTGCTCTCTGAGCCACCTTACAGGCCAAGTAAATATTTATCGAATAAGAAAATGAAAGGAAGAAGTCACCAACAACCACAAGCAAATATTTAAAATATACCTATACAAATACAAGTATGATTAGAACTGATATTGGACATTAAAATGCTTTTTCCCAAATAAAAGTCTGGAACTTTGTCATTAGAATACTTAAGACAAAAAAAATATCAGTTCTCTAACTCTTTCTTTTATATGCTCCAATTTCTTTTTGCCTCACATAGAGCAGTGAGGGCGCTGGAGTTGAAATCATGAGCCCTTTTTACTTTCACATCTGAATTATGAAATGCCACATCCACCAGGCTCTGCCAGAAGCCGGCAGCATCAATATTAATGTATGGAAGGGCCTGTAGCTTGGCAGTGGGAGAGCTTAAAGCAGGGACTAATCAGGAGCTACATCTTAGTAAATAAACTCAAAATCTAATTTGCTTAGTCTTTCATCCACATTTTAAGGGGAATTATTATTCTTTTTTAAAAAGCAAATCAATATAGACTCTCTCAGAACTGCTGACTTAGTAGGTTTAAGATGGGAATGTTGTTTTCCTCTCTAACAGCCTACTAGCTAATCTACCAGCATCGCACTGTTCCAATCCAACAGATTTACAAGGATATCCTTCAAGAATCACTCAGGAAGGATTTAGGAAGCCCTTGCTGCTGTGTTCAGAGCACCATCTGGCTATTACAGGGACATAGACCACAAATAGGCTGGACTTTTGTCAAGGGCTTCATAAGTCAGGTAAGGGAGGCAGTCATAGATAGCTGTCATCCAAAGAATAAGAACAATAGTAAGTGCTCTGCTAGGTCCTGTGCTACAGGACCACAATCAACATACAATTTCTAGCCCTGAGAATTGTCATTGGTCTTTCTCACACTCAATGTAGATACACTGTAGGTTTTATATTTATTATGCCATTTATTCTGCAAAGCCAGTCTGAGAAGTTCATAACATATGATCAATTAACAGACAAGGACATGTGATTCCGTAAAGTCAAATGACCAAAGCAAGATGCTATCAGAAATGGTTGAGTGTGCATCCATAGCCCAGCTGTGCCAGATTATAAACTGTTCTCCTACTGTGCTCTCTCCTCATCAGCTGGTACCTACTATCCTTGGCTTTACTTCATCTTTTCTTGTTACCGCTTGATTTATGTATGCTGCCAACACCAAAGTGATCTGCTGGGCATCTCTGGAACAGTTTTTGCTACAGAGTGTTTGACTTGCTTGCCCATCACCCAGAGCAACACAGAAGATGTCATGGCATATAACATATAGGTTCAAAGTGTGGTATCTAATAACAATTATGCTGAGATTCAAATTCCAGATCCATCCTTTTGAATATGTATGACCACCATCATGTTCCTTTATGTGCACTGGTTTATCCATAAATTGGGGGATAAGGAATTTATGAATACCACTGACTACTTTTGTTGCCCAATACTAAGTAGTGTGTGTCACTATGAGGTTTATGAATGGCCATTTCGAGGTGTGTGTCCTAGAATGTAACTGTATTAAACAGATAAATTGTGGAAGAAGTACTAAATGGCAAATGATCTGGCCCATTAGATGATAAAATTAATTTAATTTTATAGATGGATATGTTTATGTGAATGCCAACCAATCTTCCAGTGTTCAGGTGGGTAAGGTGAAGCCCCTAAAGGTACAATAACTTTCTATGAAACAGGAGATTGGAGTCTTTTTAGAAGGCTACAGTGGCTGGGTGGTGGTGGTGCATGCCTTTGATTTCAGCATTTGGGAGGCAGAGCAAGGCAGATCACTGGGAGTTCGGAGCCAGGCTGGTCTACAGAGTGAGATCCAGGACAGGCACCAAAACTACACAGAGAAACCCTGTCTCGAAAAATCAAAATACACAAACAAATAAATAAATAAATAAAAGGCTACAGTGTTGCTTTTGGCACATAAGCATTTCCTGACAGAATTAAGTATTATTCTCCACAAAGAAAGTAGATTTCAGACAGCCTTCAATCACTCACTTGCCTGAATTAGTCATTTGTTCATTGTAAATATTCTAATATAGTGTAAAGCCAACCCAGTTTCCTTGACTGAGTCTTAGGGTTTATTCTAGTTTAAAATATTTCAAATAGAACCTGCAATGCAAGGGTTTTTCTGTGAAATAAATATTTCATCTGTGAGTGAAAAATGTAGTTGAGCTCATTTCAATAAATATTTGAGTGCCTGATTTGGGTCTGGGATTATGCACTGGACAAATAGCATGACTTCTGCTCTTTGGGTCACAAGAGCTTGTTTTTTAAAAGTTCATCTCATCTTTCTGTCTTTTTTCTTTTTTTCAAAGGGTTGGGTTAAGAATGCCAAAACAGATTGAAGTTCTCTATGTTTCTAGAAGCTCCTTTGGGAACTATACATTTCTTTTCATAAATTTAAGCCTCGATCTTATATAATGAACATAAGGTAATGTTTATATAATAAAGGGTGCTCTGTTCCTCATCATTACCTTTTACAGTATGTTTAATAGTAATTTATCCATCACTCATTAAAGAATTTTTACAAGGAAAAAGTACATGCTATTATTCCAATTTTACATACAAGTAAACAGAAGTGTAGGCTACATAAATGTATCCAAAGTTATATGAAGGTACTTGAGAGAACTGATGTTTTGACCCACGCCTTCATAAGTAGATCTTTTATATCTTTCTAGTTCTTAGGAGCCTTTTCTGAAGAAAGTAAGTGTTAAAAAAGAAAAAAAAATCCTCATTGAAATGCTGAATGTTGAAACAGTGAAAAAGCAACAGAAATGTCATACTGTATAATAAACTGGAAAATCTTAGCAACTAGACTTTGAAAGAACTTTTAAAGAGAATTGCTTGTGCCAAGGTCTATGTAGGTTTGTGAATGACCCTGATGTAGCTTTGTAGAGACCAAACCAAATGTGCATCAGGAATTAAGAAAAGGGTTCGAACACAGTTTTATTGCTTTAGAAAAGGAAATCAAATTTTTAGCCATAATGCATCTAATAAAGCAACGCAAGATTTTTTTTCTTTATTGAGACTGTTAGGAAAAAGGAATTGAAAAAGTGTCACAGAGGCCCCCTGTACAAAACTTGCAACTTTTACCAAAATCCAGTGTCATTGTTTAGTAAGGTACACTGGGACACCAAATGTCATGGATTCTGTGTGCAATTCTCTAAAACATTCAGAATTCATATGACCTCTGGATCCGTAGTTTTAGTGATCCCATCATCATGTATGTACATACACATCCATGTATAAACATGCATGCTATGCAAACATGGGAAGCATCACGCTGTATAAAGGAATTCATTGTTGATTCTGTACCTGTGCTTTTTCCGTGTGTTCCACAGACACCCTTGTCAGCACCCATGGGATTTGGTTTGAGATGCAGATCTTAGACCCTACTCTAAACTACTCTATCAGAAACTGCATTTGAACAACAAAGCTCCTGGGTGTTCAGAGGAACAATCAAGTTTGAAATAGTCTGTTCTCCTGGAAAACCTGACAGAGGTTCTTCTGCATGTGCCACAGCAGAGCTTTGGGAGATACCAACCAAAACATATGTGGTGATTTCAACCATGTGGTAATATTGCTAATGTTTGGCAGCGAGGCTTGAATGTCAGACTACCAGACTACGCTAGAGTTCTGCAACCTTCTCTTGGAGTGCACTGGGCATCCATCATATCACTCAGAAGACACATGTGTGCTACTAGCTTAAGCTGTAGTGTTATTGTAAGTTTGTATATAGCAATTGATCTGTATTTACTTCTTCAACTTGATTAGTCTCTTCCAATCATTGCAATCTGCCTATATTGACCTCCCCAATTGAGGGACAGAGATTGAGGGGAGGAGGACAATGAAAGAAAATATAAAAACAATCTATCTTGATCATTATTTCTTATTTTGTGTATTATTATTATTATTATTATTATTATTATTACTATTATTAAAAGTAGTAGTAGTAGCAGTAGTAGTATTTGAGACAGGGTTTCCCTGTGTAACCCTGGCTGTTTTGAAACTCACTCTAGACCAGGATGGCCTTGAACTCACAGAGATCTGTCTGCCTCTGCCTTCTGAGTGCTGGGATTAAAGGCATGTGCCACCACTGCCCAGCATATTACTTTGTGTACTTTTTATGATGAAAAACTATTTTTTGATCCCCCCCCCAGTTATATGAAGATTACCAAGGTTATAACCTTTGCTCCTGATTGGTGATAAAATTATATATGTTCTGCAGACATATTGGACAAACAAAAAGCAAAGGAATCTTGCTGGAGCAGGGGCTGGTCCAGTGGAGTTTTGGATCCCTCCTGTTACAAGGGCTTACATCTGGATTGTGAACACCACCACAGCAGGCGAATTGTGCAGTGAAGGGAGGCACTAAATGCTCTGTGTTTGGCTCCCATATCTTTTGTTTCATTTTGGCCTTCTCTCTCCATGAGCATCAGTTCACAGAAGCTGGGGGGATGACATGCAAAGAGTAATTCTGCTCGATTCATAGAATTTCTCTTCACCTTTAGGTCACAATTGAAATTGAGTTTTAATGTGAAATTTGCCTCAGGCTCAGCAGATGCTTCCCGACATCACAAGCAACAGTTTGCCTTCTGTACACTCATGTGGTTGGTCATAATTAAGTATAAAGTTTCAAGGGGCTAGCTAGCATCATGCCCAAACCTGTTTTTTTCCTGTTCCATTTTTTTCTACATATGGAATATGGTTCTGCCCCACACAGCTTTGCTACATTCATGCATGCTCATGATAAGAGGTGAATATAGATTAGGAGAGGGAAACATCTATGCCAGGTGTAAAGGGTTAAAATCTGATGTTGATTAATTTTTAGGTTATTTAAAAATAAATCCTTGTAAACTTTGGATTGAAAAAGGTAAATGAATGGTACATCAGATTTATTTACTCTGCTGATAATCCCACCTTTCAATCATCCTGTAGCTGCATTCCCAAACATTCTGGGCATCAATATTAATGTTCTCAGCTTGGGGCTCTAACTAATAGAGATGGCATTTCACAATTCATATGTAAAAATTAAAAGTCAAGTGCCAGAGACAGGAGAGAGTAACGGGATCTATCCATCCAGTCTTGGATTAAAAGCTCTTCAGAAAACTCAGCTTTTATGGGCCTCTCTCAGCAAGGGAATTCAGCATTAACAGGTAAATAGCAGTGGTCCAGAAATTCACTCTTTTGGTTTCCTGACCATAAAAGATCTATAAAGGGCAAAGGATGCTTCCTGGGATATTTCTCTTCAAACGTGACTTAAAGGGTCTGACTCTGGGATTCTTCAGACTGCCAACTCGTGCCCAATGAACAAAAGCTCCAGAACAAGAAACAAGTGGGAGAGATGAGTGCTTGTTCTAGTCAGCAGGGAGGCCGTCCAAAGATCTGCCTCTTTTCCCTGTTGGCATGGAACTCTAGGGTCCTACTCATCATCATGCAGACAAGGTTTTATTTCCATTTTTGTAAAACAAAAAACAAAAACAAACAAAATCCTGTTTTTTTTTTAAATTTACATTTTAGGGAACCTAGCTCTCCAATCACCTTCAGAGGCAAAGATTAATCCTTTAACATCTTCATCTCTCTTTGTTCCTTCCTTCCCTTCATCTCTCCCTTCTCCCTCCCTCCCTTCCTTCCTTCCTTTCCTCCACTACATTGGCACACTGGACTGATGTAACGAGTATATGCTCCTCCCTTTCTCCTTCCTTCCTTCCTTCCTTCCTTCCTTCCTTCCTTCCTTCCTTCCTTCCTTCCTTCTTCCTTCTTCCTTCTTCCACATTGGCACAATGGACTAATGTAACAAGTGCAGTAGAGAAGTTTCAACTAACTATAAATGAGAAAAATGTTAACTAAATGAAGTGAAAACTAGTCTATCTTCTCCTGCCTGATACTATTTTATGGTCAGAATAAATATAGATGAAGTAAAACAACAGCTATTTTCCCATCCACTCCCTCATCTCTTCAGGCACAGTCTTGTTTGTTTGTTTTGGTTTGGAGACTTGTTTTTAATATGTGGAAGTCTCTGGTAAAAAAGAGAAGGTGGCCTTTTGTCACTTCTACACAGGGTCTTTCTTTCTTGGCTGCTTTATTTCACAGTTTAAGACACTCTACTTCAAAACCATGCTCACTCTCTAAAGGCACCCACAGTCAACATTGGCATGTAATTATTTCCTAGAGAATTGGGTATGTAAGGATTTGAGTTCCTCACATACTCTCATTTTAAATGAGATTTCTTTTTCTATGGAATGACAAGTGTTTCAATAATGTGTTTTGTTCATTATTCTCAAAATAGGTAAGTGCTTCTTGCTTGCTATTTACTTTATTCTGATAATTTTTTGTCCTAATCATTACTAAAAGTGGTTTTCCTAAAGAACCAAGGCACTCACTGCCTTTGAAAGGAATTTATTTTATCTTTGTCTTCAGTTTTATTTACTTTAAAACATGGTACAAATGTACTTTTATTCCCCAGGACTCCAGAGTCTTAACTTCTTGTTAGGCAACACATTTACAGACAAATTTTCACAACTTACAACAATTTCAAAGCTCAAAACTGCAAAATAAAATAGGGAAAGAGGCTTTCCATTAGCCTGTTGCATGTCTAGATGGAGTTTCATTTCACTGTAGTTGTGCTGTATTTATCAAGGTGGTTGCTCAGTTAAGAGAACACTTTCCAGCCTGTGTTTTCGGCCTCCAGTGAAGGAGAGGCTAGGGATCCCGGCAGTTTCAATTGCTGCAGGCAGTGTTTGCTCTACACAAAGGAAGGCAAGAAGACCAGTCCAGCCAAGCACTGCAAATATCCCCGTGGCTCAGAGGGGCAAGAGGATATCTGTGGCTGGGAGAATTCTTTCAAATAAGATGGACAAAAGACTTTGTGAAGCTTAGGAAGATAAAATGGAGAGTAGGGATGATGGGGAGAGGAGACATGGAGGCGGTGAGTTCAAGCTTGGATTTATAATTGATATACAGACAGTTCGGTATTCCTGTAGAGATGAAGTTCTTTTATTCTCTGTGCCAATGACAATAATTCCAGACTTCAAACATTCCAAGAGCTGTTCCTCCCACCTCTTGGATCCCTGCTTTCTTCCACCACTCACCCTGCCCGATCTTCACTAGATTCTTAGTTCTGCTGCTGCAAAACAGAGAGCTAACCACCCATATGTTCTTCTGGAGAGTCTTGCAAATGGGAGAGGAAAGTAAACAAGGCCATGGTAATTCAGATTATTTTGCATACTTGTATCGTTTCTTTTCCCTTTATTTGATAGACTTCTGTTTGAATAATGAGAACAACACTGTTGTCATTACATGATAACCCCAATCACACTTTGTCCTGCTTTCAGAGGAATAAGAACCCATCTCCCTGGAATCAGAAAGGCACTATCCAGTTTTATTTGGCTCCTGTGGGTGCATTTTTCCTTCCATGTGGTGTAAGGCATTGGGAATGTGCTGGTCTCCTGAGTTCAGTTGTTTAAATAATGTTCCCTGCCTTCCCATGCCAGCATCAAGGAACATCACAGAGAGCTGCCTGCCACTTTGGGGACCTGTTCAGTACTGCTGTCATTTCATTTCACTATGCATAACCATCCTCCCTCAGCCTCCCAAAGGCGTCCTCCACTGCTGTACCAGCAGTTAAAGGGATGCCTATACTTCAGGGAAATGTGGGGCAGGTCAATCATCCATGGAACACAGCAGGAAAACTGGAGAAATCTTGCCATAGATTTCTTGACTTGGAAAGATTAAATAGAAATGGACTCCAGTGATACGGCTGAATTTTGAAACTAAGAGGCACGTGTTCTTCATCAAGCAGTCTGGTTTCTGGTCCAGATAGAGGTACCTCACAAGTCACATGAAAACCCACTCAGCAGGAACAGTAAGCACAGTAAAAGAGAGTGTAAAGTTTGGTAGTTAAAACAGGGTTGCCTTGCTGAGATTGCGGCCTCTCACTTGGGGATGGGGAGGACAGCATAAAACCCTTTTTCCTTGTGATAAAGGATCAGATATGCTTGCGCTGATGTTCTTGCCTGATTGTAATTCCAAACGTGCCCTGAGTTAAAACAGAGCAGTGTGAATTATTCAAGAGTTAGATGCTACACGCAAGCAAGGATGGAGGAGGAGCATGGCTGGCATAGGGTTGTAGAGCCAGGAAGACTTGATCGCAAAATCCCAGCCTCAACATTTATAGACTCGGTGGCTCTGGAAAAGTTTCGTGACCTCTGTTCATATCAATTTTCTCTCCTGTAAGTGGAAATAAGCCTAATCCTGGCACAGTTTTCATCAAGATAATGGGATGCCTAACAGTCTGTTTTATGGATATTTCTTTAATCATTGTTCAAAAATAGCAGCTGAAATTAGCTACAGGCTGCCCCATCTTTTCTAGTATTTTGCTAAGTTTCCTGAAAGTCACAGCAAAAAAAAAAAAAAAAAAAAAAAAAAAAAAAAGAAAGAAAGAAAGAAAAAGAAAAAAAAGGGAAAGAAAAAATCTAACTTAAGCGTTATCACTTTACTTGGATATTCAACAACAAAGGGATAAAAACAGCACCAATTCTCATGGCTCTTAAAGATATTCAGTCCTGAGCTTAATTCTTGATGCTGTTCACTACAGAAATGACAGCTCTAGTTCAACCAACTGCTCAGCCAATCTTCACTGAGAAATTCCCAAGAACAAGCCTTGCAGATCAGACCTTTCCTTTCTATGTGTTCCCCAATGGTAAGCATCAGACTCGTCACGTGCAAAGCAAGGTTCACATCTCAAAACTCCCCATGTGCTCTAGGCTGTGTGTATGATGCCATCTCATTTTAATTCTTGAGCTTTTCATCAAAGGTAACAGGCCCCAAGATCTTAGCACAACTGAAGCCGTTGATGGAAGTACCATTCAGGCCTTGGAACCCAGTACATAGGCTGCAACACCTGCGAAATGGGAACAAAGACCTAATCCATCAAAGAACTTTCCCAGAATGAAAAGCCCCTAGATGTCCTACCCTTGCTTTTTGGCTTCTTTAGTTCTGCTTCTGGATAACTGTCCGAGCTACTGAAGTGTGTCAACCCAAGATGTACTTTTTTTTGTGCTTAAAACCCCATCCTGAGAAAGGTTCAGGACTGCACTGGCATCCTGAACAGCCAGTGTAATCACAGAGTGACTACTAAGGACTTTCTATCGGCTTGAATCTGTGTTTTAGTGGCCTTCTCTGGTGGGTACATCACATTTCAATTTGTTTGTTTTCTTAAAAATGAATAACTTGGAAATAATAGGACTTTCAGAAGATAAAATACACATTCATTTGAGTTGAGAAATAAAAGTCATGTTAAGGCAAATTCTACATGACACTTTGCAGATGTTCACTGTACTTTGGAGAATTCTGCAAAATAATACAAACAATAGATATTATGTTGGGTTTCCATGACACCAGGATTCCTATAGAGATATAATGGTAATTAGGTAGTATGCAGGGGTCTCTGGGACCCTCAGCTTCACCTTACCTATAGATAGAAACTCTTTCTTTTCATATGCTTTATATGATAGATTCTAATCATACTTTGTCTATTAGTATGGGGTTCTGCTGTTAAAATGACTCCTGAGATTAAACTCTGAGATCCATGATGTAAAGAAGGTTTGATGCATTCACTTTTTTTTTCTTCCACGTACTCAGAACATACTTGTCACGAAATTTATAATGGCTTAGTTTCCATAATGTGTTAAAGCTATCATAGTGTTAGTGTGTTATATTCTCAACACTCTGTAGCATATGTCTTGTCTCCCAAGAAATCTCATGCTTAGTCTATGTAGAAGTGAAAAATCCCCAACCATATGGAGGAATGAATTCTTTACAAGCAATTATGTTAACCTACAGTGTGTATTAGTGTATGTATGATATATGTGTGCATATGTGTGTATATGTGTGCATGTGTCTGACGTGCGTGTGCGCGTGTGTGTGTGTGTGTGTGTGTGTGTGTGTGTGTGTTTATATGTGGATTTTTACCAAGCTGAAGAAGACATGGTCAAATTCAGACATAAAACATACAGGTTTTTGTCTTTATAAAAATATTTAACAAGATTTTTTTAAAAAAAAATGCTTTTTAACTTTAAATTTTATTTCAGCTTAGTTAATTTGTTCCTTAAAATTACATTTGAAAATACCAGTTTGTCCCTCAATATCATTGTAAAGAGACAAACATGAGTTTCTCTTGATGCAGTCAGTCATTCATGCATCCATTAAATAACCTTTGTAGAGCTCTGGTTCTGTAGTAGAGACTGAAAAAGAGTGAAATGAACAGACGTGCAGCAGTGCAGCCACACTGTAGTAACAAGGACACATTTCACGAATTGCAGAACATGGGCTTTGAGGCCAGACTAGTCATCATGTGAATCCAATTTCAAGACTGACAAATTTATGACCTGAGTTAGAGACATATTCTCATGGAGTCTATTTTCCTGGTGGTGAAATGGGATTTTTCAGACATGTTTTCTTTATAGTTATACTGATTAGATGTATATGTTCAATAATGAGCACATTGCCTAGCACAAAATAACTACCCACTCACTGGTGAGGATTATTTTTCCTTTGGAAAGCAGCTCAAGGCCATGAAATACCACTGTGTCTCTGATCCAAGCCCATGAGAGAGTACCCAGGTGGCAGTGCATTTCTGAAACTGTATATTTCTAAAATGCTCCCAAAGCAATCTCCATTGCTTTCAACTTCTGAGTGAAAATTGTGTTGTCTCCAAGCATTTACTAAATTAATAAAGCTCTAACTCGGTTTAGAAATATACTTAGTATAAACTGGCTTTTATTTTGGAAGCAAATACCATGAGAACCCAGGTGTAAAATATAGAGGGTTCCAAAATGTTCCACAAACATGCTTTCTAAAAGTGATAATCTGAAAGATTAATTTTAAATCTTCTTTCCCCAATGCAGGAGCAATTCCCCCAGATACACTTGGGAGACTTGGGCCACCATCAGAAAGACAACAGCAAGCACACTGAAGCAATAATGACTGAATGGTACTCTGACTTATTAATGCAATTTCCAACAAAGCCTTGCTCAGTATGAGGATTATGGATATCGAACACGGAAAATTTGGCTGCATAAAGCTTTGCTCATGCTACATAATTTTAACACTTGGATCTTAAAAAGCTGTTAGCTCATTTGGCTTCATGTTTGGCTTCATTGGATGTTATTTTTCTATCATTGCTGTAACAATTGCAATAAACAGTGACTTAAAACAACACACATTTACTATCTTACAGTTTTCTATGTCCGTGGCCAAACATGGGTTCAAGGGGGCAAGACTGGTGGGTGGACAAAGCTGAATGCCTTTCTTGAAATTCCAGGGAAGATTTGTTGCCTTTTCTTAGATTTTTTTTTCCCATGGGCTGGCTCTTGCAGGGCAGCTGTGAGTTTAAGACCAGCATTGTTGCATAACTCTAATCATTCCTTGATCATGTTTCCAAATAAATAGCCAGGAAATTCCTTTACCTAAGAACTGATATAATTAGATTGGCCACCAATTATATGCAAATGAAGATACTCTTTCTACTTTGAAACTTTGAAAAATAAATTCATCTTTATAAGTCACTTTTTTCATTCTTTGTTTTCTTTTTATTCTGTTCTCATACAATATGTTCTTGTTCCCCTTCCATTGTTTGTTCCTCCAAGGTCTTCCCTGCCTCTCCTCCTTTCCTCTCCAGATCTGCTCCCTTCCTGTCTCTCATTAGAAAAGAACAGGCTTCTAAGAGATAACAGCCAAGCATGAGAAAATAAAATGTAATAAGATTAAGCAAAAGCTATCATATCGAAGATGGACCCGGAAAATCCAACAACAGGGGAAGAGTAACAAGAACAGGCACAAGAGTCAGAGATCCACTTATTTCCACAGTCAGGAGTCCCATAAATATGTTAGATATTAGCTTAGTATCTTTATGGGACTCCTGATTGTAAAATCATATTTAATCACGTAAAGTAATATATTTGCGAATTGAGGAATGTGCTTTCAAGGCTAGGAATGAACTCAGGACCTTGAAGATGCCAGGCAAGCTGTCATCGTATCAGACTTCCAACACTTCATTCTAGGGTTGGGAACACAACCATCTTACCTGCTGTTGATACTCTTTGGGGCAACAGGGTGATTACAGGTAGTATGAAAACATGTATGACTGCATCTGTCCCTTTGTGGACAGACTGTAAGAAAGATGTTAAACTACAGAAATTTCTCTTCTCTGTATACTTGTTGAACCTTTCCTAAATCTTTAAAATGAGTCAATTGAACTAAATAATGACATGATCTAAATAATGATACATATTTATGTCATTCAAAGGTGTAGATGAACCTCAGTCTACAAAGACAAAAGTTTGCACACAGTTCCTTCATTAATCAGGGAAATTCATGTTGTAAGGCAAGTTAAAGACCTGTAGAGGGTAAAACAGAAAGGGAAAGAATATAATTTAAATTTCTGGGATCCCTTAGCCTTTTGTTCTCTGCACAGACTGCTGCTCACATTCACATCATGTCCTTTCACACCCATGATACACTGGGATGAGGTCAGAGGGTAATCAGGATTTCAATAATATCTTTGCAGATTTACATATAATGTGAGGAACACTAAAAGGTTACTTGACAGATGCTGGAGGATAGAACAAGGGGAGGGATGCTGTAATTCTCTCTCTTATGTGTCCTTATTTAAATACTGTGACATATTTTGTACTTCTGAAGAATCATAACTGAGCCTGTGAGTGGAAGGTATATGGATGTTCAATATGAGAAGAAACTTCAGAATGTTTGGAGCAAAATAAAAAGAGCTACTTGTAGAAGAGCTGATTCTGTAGGTCTAACCAGGTAACTGTGAGGCAGAGACAATGGAGATGCAATGCTTCCATTTGTCAAAATCAATACAATGTCCTTAAAGCTTCTCCATGCCACAAAAATTCTAGAAATTCTGAGTCTGATCATTATACAGTAAAAAAAAAAAAAAAAAAAAAAAAGAAAAGAAAAAGAAAAAAAAACTCTCCTGTTTCTTAATTCCCCTAAGAAGATTAACCTGACAAGCATGTATCATGTTTGATTTACATTCTATCTTAAGAAGGATTTCTCCTAAGAAGAGGACACAGATACTGAGATATAAAAAAAAATTCCTAAGTACTCTAAGAGAAGAGTTGGCCTTCCATCACTTTTTGGATTAGGAAATAGACTAGATCCCTAGATCCATTATTTTTGAACTTCATTAGCAGAATTCCAGGATTGCTCTGAATTCATCAGGAACCGATAGATGAGAGAGGGTGTGAAAAAGTAGTTGGCACAATGGGGAATGGGAAGGATTGGCTCCACTTAGTTCGTGCCTCTTGATTTCAATCTCAGAAACTCTGTCTTAGTTAGGGTTTCTGCTACTTTGCAGAGACACCATGACCATGGCAAATCTTACTATGGAGAACATCTAATTGGGGCTGGATTATAGTTTCAGAGGTTTAGTCCAGTATCCTCATGGCAAGAGGCATGGCAGCATGCAAGCAACTGCGCTGGAGAAGGAGCTAAGAATTCTACGTCTTGGTCCTCAGGCAGGAGAAGGAGATTGTTTGCCACACTGGGTGTAGCTTGAGCCTATGAGACCTCAAGGCCCTCCCTCGCAGTGACACAGTTCCTCCAACAAGGCCACACCCATTCCAAGGCCACACCTCCTAATAGTGCCATCCCTATGGGCCAAGCATCAAGCAGATGAATCTGTGGGAGCCATTTCTATTCAAACCATCACACTCTACTTCAGGCTCCTCATAAATTTCCTTTGAAGGGGGAATAAAACAACTCAAAAATGATTATATAAATGCTAAGAAAAAGAAACAAACTGGGGGCCAGAGACATAATCAGATACAAAGTAGTTTTCCAGTGAAGCCATCTAAATCATGTTCTCCCATACTTCAGAGCTGTTTTTTTTTTTTTTTTTCCTGCATGAGATGTTCCAATCTATGTAATTTTTCATGTGTCTTCCTATCTTGACTCTCCTGTACTGGGTGCAGTTTCCTAGCATGGTCTCAAAGAGAGGGAATTCATGTATTTTTAACATTTGATCCACCATTGTTCTGTATTTCAAGGAACTCCACAGACATGCCTTGTGGAACCCTGAGGCTTTATGCAACTCAAATAAAAACCTGCTGCTCCAGAATTCACTGCCTTTAGCTAAATTCATTCGAACAATTCCTTAGCGAATGGTACAAACAAACTTTTGCAACTTTTTAAAGTAAAAACTTTAGAAAGCACTGGCAGACTGGAGGGAGGGGGATACTCACAAAAAATCACAACAAAAGAGAAAATCTTCCTGATACATAATGAATTCTAAGATATTGATTGGTACAGGCCTCAAAACACAACAGTAAAATGGACAAAGGCATTTAAATGTACAGCTAACAAATAAGAAAAAATACAAATCTTATTAAATTGTATGCAAAGGTTTTAAGGGTCATTTAAAACTAGCTAATTAGCAAAATCAAAAAGTGTGTTGATGTCATCTTGGTGAGTTTGTGGAAATGGATGCTATAGCATAATCCTGCATGCTTTTCTTTTGAAAACAACTTGGATTGTGTCTATTAAATTATGAAAGCATACACTTTGACACAGCAATCTTAAATGAGGATTTAGTCTTTGGATATAAAAACATGCAAGAAAAGAAATGTGTGTATTTGATCATTATAGCATTGTTTACCACACCTGCAAATGACATAAATGGACTTATGAAATGCAATATGGAAACACAATGAGTAAAGGAATATGCAGGAGTAATAATGAGCTAGAAGCTTAGCACATACTTATAAACTCACTAGAAAATCTTGATGAAAACTTCCTGTGTGAAACTGTGCCATGCACAAAAAAATGCAACAATGAATATAAGAAATGAAAACAGTCTGAGCTGAAATTATTATGTACATTGTTCTACTTATAAAACAGATCAATTATGAAATAACTATTTATGTATTTTTACTTTACACCAAGAAAATTTGAAGGTGGATATAAATCCTAGCACCTAGGAATCCGATGTACATGAATTACAAATCTGAACCCAGACAGGCCAATATTGTAAGATATTATCCCTCAAAGATGAATGAATAAATAAGAGAAACATATTTGTAGCTATTAAGGAATAATACTAGCTTTTTGATTGAATAATACCTTATGTATAAAAAATAAAATATATAATTAAATGGCTGGCATCCCACAAGCTGGAAATATTCAATTCAATAAATACTTACTTATGAAAGTGGCCTATTTCTTAATAATAACACAGTTGAAGCAAACAATCACTTTAAAACTCAAAGTCAATAAGAAGTGATGCACACCAAACTCTCCAGGTGATTTGCATAGAGTAATTTTAAAATTTTATTTCTGAACATTCATGAAATACATAAAAAAGGGAAAATGTCAATCTCTATGAGTATTATCTAACCAAATATAAATTACCATAATCTCATAATTGATTATGAATTCTAACCCAGCATGGGGGAAGACTGTGACCCCAAAATACAGTAGGCTGTGTCTGGAGAATTCAAGGCCAGCCTGAACTACATAGAGAATTCTAGGCCACTTGTCCTGTATTTTGAGATCTTTTCTCAATAAACAAATAAGGTTTATAAATTATGTAAAACGACTCTAATAACCAAGACATTTTAGTATAGAAACTTATGTTGTATAACATTTGGAGGCTTGAGAGATGGTTCAGTGGTTGAGAGCACTTGATGCTCTTAGAAAGGACTGGAGTTCTGTTCCAAGTACCATATCAAAAAGCTCACAACCACTTAAAACTCCAGCTTCAGGGCATCTCCTACTGTCTCCTCTAACCTTCATGAACACTTGCACACACACACACACACACACACACACACACACACTAAAAATAAGCATTAAAATTATTTTAAGAGAGTCTCTTTCCTTATCGTTTCAATACAATCATTTAGTAATTGTAGCAGTTATTATATATATATATATATAATATATATATATATATATATATATGTGTGTGTGTGTGTGTGTGTGTGTGTGTATGCATAGTTGCAGAAGCAATAAATTCATGATAAATCTGGTCTTTTAAGGTAATAATCAAAGTGAATATTTATTGAATTCTCACTATGAGTGAGGCAGTATTAATTGGATTTCTTAAAGTGTATCTGAATAGAAGTCTCATGAGCCAGGTACTTACTGTCACTTTTATGCAAACAAGCAAACTGAGGCTTAACTAGTATCCATAACGTGGTCAAGGGTCCACAGTTATTAAAAGAGAAGTGATCCAGTCATCCAACTCAGAAGCAATGCACTGCCTCATCATATACAACCACAACTCAGCCAGCAGTAAAAATCATCAATGTTCCATTTAAAGATCAATCAAGAAAGTTTGCTTTAAGTCAACCAGGGATCCAGCAGAAAATTTTATCATGGACCAACACATGCTTGAAATCTGCTTTTTAACAAGTTTTACCAAAGTTATGATGAAGCTAGTGGATGACAAAATGCTAGAGATGGTTGTCTTACTTTTTCCCCCTTCTCTTTCTATGAGCATGATATAATTTATTCAGGTGAAGTCTGAAAGGAGCCCAGTAGTGTGAACATCAAGGGTGCATTATCAGTGGAGCCTGGAGTGCTGTTATTCTCTTTTGAGGAGAAAGAAAGACCCATATTCTTTGGCTACCACGCTCTCAGTTGGCAAGGTCAGTGTTCTGTTTTTAAAAGCTGTGACGGTTGACTTCATTCAGCTGCAGGGACATCTCAGTAACTGCTTTTCTCCATAGATCTCGCTTGGTGATCGATTCATCTGGCTCAGTCAAGAGAGTCTTTGCCCTTGAGAAGGTATAGAGTTGTCAAGTTGGGGAGATGAGACTTACAAACTTTGAAGCAAAGGACCGTAAAGGAAAATGTTCAATCAACATTTGGATTATGTGGTAGGCTCAGTTACCTATGAGAAATATGGGAAGGAAAATGATAGACAACAAAAGGCTTTGTAAAGTGATAAAGTCTTTTGTTGGTGCTGGATTGGTACAGGAAGAAAGAGGTCACAATTATAGCATGAAAAGGGAAACTGACAAAACACTGAGAGATGGATTTCAAGGAAGCAAGCCTAAGGAACCAACAGAAATTTTGTGTTAATTTTTTTAATCCATGTATATTTTATTATTGGTCTTATAATTCACCATGTGAAGGTACTCAGCAAAAATATGTGGAGTTATATAGAGAAAAGACAAGATTTTTATCATTACTGTCTGATGATACAGGGTTTATTTTTATCAGTGACAGGATTTTCCTGTGTTGAAAATAGGAATGATAATCAGACTCAACAATGAAGAAAAAATAATAAATCTTAGAATGCAGAAAAGGAATTGTACCTGCGATGGAAATGTAAAAGTATGTGAAGACAAGAACATGGGAGACAAAACTGAAAGCATACTTTGATCTTGGCTGTGAAGAGACCCAAACACTGTAATTTGGACATTATTATTACCTACAGTGGGAAATAGGAGGTCATTGGGTGGATACTTAATGACCATTGAGATAATTGGAAAAAAATACATTGCAGGATGGAGAGAACTAAGGGAAAGATATTAAATAACATTTGAAAGAATAAACTGTAGCGTTTAAGTACAAGAAACAGAGTGAGGGGTAAAGGATGTTAAGATTGATATGCAGGAGACATAAGGGTAAGCCAGGACTAACACGATGACAAGTGGAGTAGAGTGCAAAGAGTCAAGGATTGCCTTGGAGGTGAATGGCCAATAGGACTGGAGAGCAGCTCCATACAGATTAAATATTGTTAGTCAACCATAAGAGAAGGAATTGTAGGAGTAAACTGTAAACCCAGCTTACCATATCGGGGTTATACACTCGGAGGTTCACTCTTCAGTACCAATATTTGCCCGAAATTAATGGGCTTTATAGAATTTTCTGTATTTCATGTGTGCATTGTTTTCTTCTTTCTAAATCTCATGTTTCATCAGGCTATCTATAATTTAACCTAGGGAAGGTAAAATTGAGATTGCTTCTCTCTGTCCCTTCCTCCATCGCTTCAACCCTCTCTTTCTTCCTCCCCCACTCCTCTGTATGTGAGGGTGGTGTGCTGTGGGATGTTCTGTATGGCAAATGTGTTGCTCTGATTGGCCAATAAATAAAATACTGATTGGCCAGTGGCTAGGCAGGAAGTATAGGCGGGACTAACAGAGAGAAGAAAAGAAAGAACAGGAAAGCAGAAGGAGTCATTGCCAGCCGCAGAATATGAAGATGCCGGTAAGCCACAAGCCACGTGGCAAGGTATAAATTTATAGAAATGGATAAATTTAAGCTATAAGAACAGTTAGCAAGAAGCCTGCCATTGCCATACAGTTTGTAAGCAATATAAGTCTCTGTGTTTACTTGGTTGGTTCTGAGCGGCTGTGGGACTGGTGGTGACAAAGATTTGTCCTGACTGTGGGCAAGGCAGGAAAACTCTAGCTACAGTGGTGGTTGCTAGGGACCAAAGCCAAGGTGCCTCTCATTTTAAGTGTGTACTGCACCACTAAGCCACACCCCAGCCCTTCCTTTCGTCTGTTTTCTTTAAGGCTATGGCTCACAAAGTGACAAATCCAGTAAAGAGGCTTATGTGAGTCTGTGAAATGACATGCAGGTAAAAGAATAAAAAACTTGATAAACGGTCCAAAACTTAGTTTAAAGCCTCTTGTGATGATAAGCACATGCTAACTATCTGCAGTATCTGGGAATGCTATTCTTGATAACAAGGACATCTGATGAAAGTGAACTTGAATTAGACCAGGTTTACCTATTGGGCTCTGAACTTGTGTTAGAAGAACTAGACAGTAAATCATAGGTGAGAAAAAAATGAAGAAGGGATTATTTAACAAAGTAAAGGCTAGTGCATGAATTCCCATGTCATGGAGGTTATGGGCAAGTCACTTTATGGGCCAAAACAGCTGCCCTCTACACCTTCCAAACCAAGGTCCACAGGAGCTAATTGAAGTGAATGTAAACAGTGAAAACAAAAGCATCATTGATTTTTGAGTTTGTGATGAAAACCCAGTCTCATTGCGTTTCTAACCTAGAGACTATGATAAGAGGATTCAAGCATCACAGCTGTTGTCCATGTATCTTGGTCAAGTGGAAGAAGCTTCAGTGCACATGGCTTGCTGTGCCCACTTCCCACAAGCCTCTCCAGGGACAGGCTTCAAGACATAAAGAAGTGAGTCTCTGGAAATGTGTCTGCTTGTTGGTTTTCAATCCTTTCCCTTAAGACTCTACATCATTTGCTTTCTGCTCGTCTAATAAGCTTCCCCTTGAAAAATTTTCCACCTGTGGTTGGAAAGCTAGAGGGCACATGCAAGGTGGCGGCAGCTGCCATCTCAGCTGGATGGCATTCCTCCCTGCCCCCGTACATTTTTTTTTCTCGAAGATCATGAGACTGAGATACAACCGAAAGTGAGGTGAAACCCCCAGAGGAGAGACACAACAGCTGTGATCAATAGCTCCTTCCTGCCTGGGGTGCTGTCTAACTGCAAGTCTACAGCACCTTTTAAATACATGTACACAAACCTACACGTATTTAGTTATAAGTATGCAAAATTAATGAAGTCATTAGTGGATACTGCATAGTGGTACCCTTTGAAAGAAACAATTATTGGTTTAGAACTTAAATGCACAAACAAGCTGCATCTAAATAGCCTAAGATATTATGTATAAACTACACATAAATGATAATGCTAAAATAATGGGCTCAAATAGTACATTTTGCCTCCAGCAATTTGTTCTCCAACATATTTATTTCAGATTTTATATTGTGTTGAGGAGAAACAAACCTCCCTGGGCCTTCCATTGCCTAAAGTACAAAACGCACTGAAAACTGTGCTCTTTTCTGGCCCTCACCTGTTGTGCAGTACTGGTATGTGCCTTCAGCCTACTCAGAAGTAGCTAAATTTCTGTGGTCATGCAGGGATTACAGGTAAAATTATTTCTTCATGCTGGTTGAGTTGGATTTCACTCTCTTCAACTGCATCAACTCCCACTGATCTCAATAGGAGTATTGCTTGGGAGAAGGTGGTTCAATTAAGCCTCATAGTTTATGACTACATGTGCTTCCTTTTTTTTTAATCAAATAGATCCACATTATATTCTATACCCTTTACTACACTTTTCCACATACTACATTCTCACCAATGTTGGAGGGAACATGGAAATGGGAAAGATGAGGAAAGCATGAAGAAAATTGAGGATCTAGACAATATCTTACTTTGTCGGGGAACAGATGATAATGTTTCCTTTTTTTTTTTTTTTTTTTTTTTTTTGGTTTTTCGAGACAGGGTTTCTCTGCGTAGCTTTGCGCCTTTCCTGGAGCTAACTTAGTAGCCCAGGCTGGCCTCGAACTCACAGAGATCCGCCTGGCTCTGCCTCCCGAGTGCTGGGATTAAAGGCGTGCGCCACCAACGCCCGGCTAATGTTTCCTTTTTTATGTTTGAATCTACTACATGTCCCCATACTTTTCTCCACTGAGAAACTGAATGTTTAAGAAATCAGTGTTGCAGCTTTACATAAGAAGGGCAGATGGGACTTTGAAAAGCTGACATTGCCAGGTTTATTTTGTATATGAACTTTTCAATCCCACAACATCAAATACAACACTGTTAAGTATTCATCTTTCAATAAAGACTTTCTATTGCTTAGAGAAATAGTCAATACACTTTTTTTCTGAACCAATATGCAGTACTAAAGATCTTTTAGACTTGATGCCATATCAAGCATATTTTAATTACATTTTTTCAAATTCCTCTCTCATACATTACATCCTGATCATCATTTCCCCTTCCTCCACTTTTCCCAGTCCTCCACACCACATCCTTTCTCCCCTGATCTCCTCCTCCTCTGGTTCCCTTCAAAAAAAGAACAGGCTCCTGGAGATATCCACCCAACACAGCATAACAAGTTACAATAAGACTAGGCACAAACCCTCATACTAAGCCTGGTGGAGACAACCTAGTACAGGGAAAAGGGTCCCAAGCATGGTCAAAAGAGTCAGAGACGTCCCCCACTTCCACTGGTAGAAGTCCCACCAGAACACCAAGCTACACAACCATAATGAATAGGCAATGACTTAGCACAGACCCATAACAAGTTTGTGATTGCAGCTTCAGTCTAAGTGATCACCTAGGAGTCCTGCTTAGTAGATTCTGTGGGTTATGTTCTAGTGGAGTGTAGCTAGAGTTTTTCTGCCTGGCCCAAAGTCAGGACAAATCTCTGTCACCCGCCAGTCCCACAGCCGCTCAGACCCAACCAAGTAAACACAGAGACTTATATTGCTTACAAACTGTATGGCCGTGGCAGGCTTCTTGCTAACTGTTCTTATATTTTAAATCAAACCATTTCTATTAATCTATACCTTGCCACATGGCTCGTGGCTTACCAGCATCTTCACATGCTGCTTTTCATGGTGGTGGCTGGCAGTGTCTCCCTCTGCCTTCCTGTTCTTTCTTTTCTCCTCTCTGTAAATCCCACCTATACTTCCTGCCTGGCCACTGGCCAATCAGTGTTTTATTTATTGAGCAATCAGAGCAATTTGATATACAGACCATCCCACAGCAGTGGAATCCTAAAGCCCCCTGGCCTCTGCAATCCCTGACCTGACTTCTTCAGGATTCCCCTTGCTCTGCCTAGTGTTTGGCTGTTTTAATTACATTTAATAACTTACTCATTTAGTGTATGAGGAGTGTAAAATGTGGTCCCTTGCAATGCCACAACATGCATGTGAATGAAAGAGGACAAATCTCAGGAGTCATTTCTCTTCCTCCATGTGGCTCCCAGGAATCCAACTCTGGTCATCAGGCTCGGCAACTGCCGCATTTCCCCGTCAAGTCACCTTACAGGTCCCCTATGCAAGTTTTTAACAGAACTACTTAAATAATCAGAAAATATCTACTGTTAATGCAGTCAACAGAATACCATGTTTTTAATATATTTTCTGTAGCAATAAGTGGGATTATGAGCATAATTTTTAGGGAAATAAAAAATATTAATGGGAGCTAGGTATGATGGCACATGCCTACAATTGCAGAACTCTAGAGACAGAGGCAGATGGATCTCTGTTTCAGGCCAGCCCGGACTACATAGTGAGTTCCAGTACAGCCAGCCAGGTCTATGTAGAAAGAGTCTTTCTGAAAAAAAAAAAAAAAAATGTGCCGGGCGGTGGTGGCGCATGCCTTTAATCCCAGCACTCCTAAGGCAGAGGCAGGCGGATCTCTGTGACTTCGAGGTCAGCCTGGTCTCTAAAGTGAGTTCCAGGAAAGGCGCAAAGCTACACATAGAAACCATGTCTATAAATAAATAAATAAATAAATAAATAAATAAATAAATAAATAAAAAGATAAATTTAAAAAAATGTTAAAGGGCTTGAACAAATGTAAGAAATTTCCATTTCATCCAGAAATGAAATGTGCTGTTGTTACTGTAGAGAAATGTGTGTAATGTGATAATTATTGTTCTTAGGGGATCACCATAAAAACATATAAAAGCATATCTGAGGGAAAGCTTTGTGGTCCCCAAATGTGTGTGCAGTTCCACTGAAAGTATAACTTAGAAGTATGACCCTTCCCTAAGAACTTCAAGTGTACTAGAAGACCTGGGCAGCATGGAGTGAAACCCCACACCTTGTTGAATATTCTCATGGTGTTGGTGTTGGGTAGATGGGAATGTAAGTGTAACTAAGTCCTCAGAGGTTCACATGGTGAAAAGGCTATAGTTGCTGAAATAGCTGCCCTCAGCCTGTGAGGTTCTGTGAATTCTGAGTATGGATTTGAGTGATGGGAACCACAGTCTACAGTGAAGGGAACACTGGAGATGTTTGTTTAAAGAAACTTCAGTTAGAGCCTTCTGAATCCATCATAATATGAAGCCATTATGTCAAAAATTAATTTGACACACCTAACTGATTAAACATCAGAACATATCACCAGGTACCATTCAGCATCAATTTCCTTTTAAGAACCAACCTGTAGTTGCAATTTGCTGCAGCTGCCCAGAATCAAGAAAGGACACTGAGTGGCTGAGATTAACATGTGCATTATAAATGGCACATTGCTGGAGGATTGTTAGTAAGATCAAGAGGAAAGGAAGAGGAAAATAAGAAAGAGTCACAGGGTATAGGAGATATGATCAAATGACATTGTATGGACAGGTGGAAATATGTCAAAATCTAGTATTTTCACAATTAATATCCATAAGCCATTATAAGGGTAAAAACCAAGATTGCTATCACTGGCTAAGTAAAAGATCAAATTTCAAAACAAAAAAAGCTTCTGCTGAATGCCTGTTGTTTTGTTGAAATTTCAAAAGCCAGATCATCATACTAATCTGTAGAAGAATTAGACATGTCACTCAACAAAGCCAAAAATGATAACTTGGAATTTGGAGTACAGTTGGTAGAGTTAGGATGTGAAAATTAAAATATGTGCAAAAAAAGAAAAATTAGTAGAAAGACTACCTTGAAGATTAATTAAGCTCACAAATCACCAAGAGTAGGTACTCCAACTATGCTGAACTAGTTATTTTTCAATATATATTATGTTTTCTTAAATAGAGGATAATCTCTGTTTTCTGGATTCATATCATTTTTCAGGCAACTGCTTTACATATATTATCCTTTTCACCCAGTCACCACTGTGACACAGTGTTATGCTTGTTTACAAAGTAGAAAACTGCATTCAGGAAAGTAAGGAACATCTCTGTGGCACTTTGATTTGATAAGGGGGCGGGGGGGGGGGGGCGGTAACTGAGAAATTAAATGCTGCAAGTAGAGAGAGCCAAGATCCCAGTGACTTCTGAGGACAACAGTGTTCTCAATCAGAGGGGAGGCAGTGGCTTGGTGGGGAAGGAGGCAGGATGAGTCCAGCAATTCCAATATGAAGTAGGCTTTGTGAACTATTACTGAGGAAGGATGACATAAAAATTTCAGGGCAAAAAATTGTGAGGCTTCAGGACTCCAGTGGAAGCCGAAGGGAAAGCCGAAACCCACAATGTGTTTACACTAAGAAAAATGTGTACCATAGTCATCCAACACACACACTTTTTTTTTTTTTTTTTTTTTTTTTGGTTTTTCGAGACAGGGTTTCTCTGTGTAGCTTTGAGCCTTTCCTGGAACTCACTCTGTAGCCCAGGCTGTCCTCGAACTTACAGAGATCCGCCTGGCTCTGCCTCCTGAGTGCTGGGATTAAATGCGTGTGCCACCACCTCGCCAATACACACATTTTGATGTCAGCTCAGCTGGGCTCCAATATCTGCTCTTTTTCATGAATTGTAGTCATTGTAGTTAAATTATTTAACTTTTCCCCCTTTGTTTGCAGAAAGAAAATAGATGTAAGTACTCATCGCTGTTGCCCCTCTATTGTGCTGTAAAATTTAATTATATCTTGCATAAAAAGTACATAACAGAAGCCTAATTAAGATAATATGTGCTTGGCAAATGTAAATCATTATTTACAACCTACAACTATTTGTGTCTCTGATTCTATTAATGCCTTAGAAAACATGCAGTCTATGCTTCCATCTCCAAATTCAGTGACTGTCAAAACTTTTTGTGACTTACAATTAGAAATGTTTACATATGGTTATATTCAGATGCATGAAAACCCCCATAAAAATAGTTATGACTAAACACTGTAAATGGTGATATTCTTTTTCATTTACTTTCTTTCCTAAAAATAATGCTTTTGACTTGCTAAGATGAATTTGTGACTCACCGAAGAATATATATCCACAATTAGAAAACAAACAATTCCTAATTTCTCTTCAGGTTAATGAAGACTATTAGAATTGAGAATTAGCTTCTCTTTGTGTAGTCCCTTATGTGTTTGCTTTTACTGGATGGCTGTTAACATTATAATACTGAAATCCTTTAAAAGATGCATTATAAAAATCAGATCCATAATAGGATATACCAAATTACAGCAACAAAGCGAGGAACAGGTGGTCTGTCTGCATGGTTGGTCAGAATGGAGGCTTCTTAAAACTTTAAAATCTTCTTACCATATTATACAGTACCCAAGCCCTGAGTATAAAGAAAATAAAATTATTATACCAAAGAGATCTGCATACCAGGTTCATTGTAAAATTGTTCACCATAGCCAAAATACAGTATCAATATGTGTATCTTTTCAGAGGAGAATGGATAAATAAATAGAATAACAAAATGTTGTGTGTAAATACATATGTATGCGTCATTAAAATAATGAAATGTTCAGTCTTAAAGTTAGTAAGTTCTGCCATTTGAGCTAATATGCATGAAGCTATAAGACATTTGATGACATCACATAAACTAGACAAAGACAAATATGATTATCATGTCACTTACCTGTGATTTCAAAATGAAATGTTTCTGATAGGTAGAAACAGAGAGTGCATGGCAATTGACAGAGAACTGTTGACATGGAGACATGTTGGTACAAACTTGCAGTTTTGAGTATCTACTGAGTAGCTTGGGATCTGCAGTTCCTAACACTGTATTGTGTATTTCAATTTTCTAAGAAAGCAAATCTTTGTATTCTAGGACAGAGAACGGTAAATGTGAGTGAATTGATGTGTTGGATGTGGTAATCAACTTAATTGTGATAATCATTTTGCAATGTATACCTCAATCAAATTACATGCATACTTTAAATATATATGATTTTATATGTCAATTATACCTCGACAGAGCTACAAAATAAAATATTCAGCCCTTTGAAATTGAAATTTCAGGTTTTTTTTGTGGGGTACCTGGCATAAAACTTTATACAATCCCTTCTTTACAAGAACTCTTCTATCAAGGAATAAACACACACACACACACACACACACACACACACACACACATACACACAAAAAACACTTTTTTTTATCAAAAATAAGACATGGGTTATTTTAGAACAAAATAAAAATATTTTGAACAGAATAAGAGAATTGCATCTTTTACAGAGAGTTTGTGTATTAGCCTTTTCATTGTCTCCATCATTATCTTTTCATATTTTCCTAAAGGTCATTTTTCTAATTAATATATGTTTACACTGTCTAGCTACTTCATTATTTTTCATGACACTTATTTCAGAGATGGTACAGAAGCATGTTTCAAAATTCAACAGATCCAAAGAGATATGCAAGTAGAAGTTTCCCTTTGGCTCAATAGTGAGAACTTAGTCCCTCACCCCTTTGGAATGGGTGCTGAGGAGAAGTGAGAATGTCATTCCTTCTGGTATGGGTACTGAGGAGAGTGGGCCTCTCACATACTCTTATTTGATACTGAGAAGTGAGCCTCTCAATCCCTTGGATTTAGACACTTTAACCTTCTTTTGGGAATCAGCCAATACAACCAGTTCTTCCAGAGATATGTGGCCTCTTAGGGAATACAAAGGTGAACTCAGATTTAGAAAAAATATTACTTATGATTTACATCTATCTAGGTAGTTATTTTCTCTTCCCCTTTTGCTCAACTATGAATTAACATTGCAATTTTAATGTTTCCAGTTGTATACGTTGGTTTTGGATAGGTATAATTACAATGTCAGTTATAAGCAATATGAGCAAATACGCCTGTTTATACATGACTTAGTACTTGTTCAAGTATGTTTCAAGGTCAGATGCCTCCAGGTAAAACTTATAGCTGAAATATTTGTTCATTCATGATGTTGATAAATACTTCTAAACCATTTTTTGTTGAGGTTGACTAGCTTACCCTTGAAATGGCATCTATGATGGTTTTGTGTATTTTTGCTGTGAGATACTTCAAATGCTCTCTTTAAAATGATGTATGAACATCCTAAATATTGTTTATTCCTTCTCTTTCTCTCTCTTTCACACTGTATTTACCTTTCTTCCTCTCCAGTTAAATACCCCTTCACAATTTTTCTCCTTGTATGACTTCTATCTTGATATTTCCATTTCCAGTACCCACCCAGTTGTGATTCCTTTGTACCACAACAATGTACCAGCATGATGAGAGATCCCTGAAGGGACAATAGTGGTATTCATATCATGGTAGTCATCAACAGCTATCTAATTAGATTTACTTTCTCCTCAATAATAAGAGGGAAGTCATTCCTGGTACTGCAACTATAGCCAAAAGCTTGGAATAAGGTCATGGACCTTATAGGAGAAACTACTAGTGGCATTTTTCTAAACAAGGCAATTCTTAACTGCCTTCTACATACTTACCCTTATATCCAGATAATTGTGACTCTCACTCCTCATAAATGAAGTTTCTTTTTCAGAAGATGGAACAAATTATAGAAAGTCACAACAAATCAAAATGTAGAGAGCAAGTGATTGTGGACTTTCCAACCTCAACAGATACTTCTTCAACACAACCCCTATACGTAATGCTCAGGGAACACTATATAAAGAGAACAGAGAGATAGTAAGAGACCAAGGACCAATTTATCTGCTGCAAAATTATGTCTCCTAGAATGAGATGGAAGCTAAGCTACCAAAACAAGTCCTGAAAAATGGCAACACCAACAGACATGTTAACATAAAGAAGGAATTATCACAGCCCCTTACTCCTAAACAAAGAGCACCAGACAATTATTGATTTCTGAGAGAAGAAGAATTAGTTTTCACAAAGGATGAGCAACCTGACTGTTTATCAAATATTAAGTGGTCCTCCCTGAAAACATACATATACAGATATTGTGGAATAGTCTTTTTGTACACTGTGAAGATTTGTAACACAGATAGGTTTAATAAAAAGCTGAGCGGCCATTAGGTAGGCAGGATTTTTGGGGCAGAGCAGACACTGGGAAGAAGAAAGTCAGAGTCATGAACAGAAGCCAGACAGACACAGAGTGAGTCAGACATACAAAATGAGATAAAGGTAAAAACCACATGATAGAACTTAGATTAATAAAAATATGAGTTAATTTGTTGTAAGAGTTAGTTATAAACAAGCCTACACTATTAGCCAAATTTTCATAATTAATATGACATCTTTGTGTGGTTATTTGGGAGCTGACTGGCCACAAAAATGTCCAACTACAGACAAATAACAATAAAAGGATTTAGCAGGTTGTATTAATATATGTGTAAGTACAGGCAAATATTAATGAAAACAAGCAATAAATTTGTAAGGGCGTGAGAAGTGTGAATGGGAAGGGTTGGAGGGAAAAGAGGTAACGGGAAATGAAGTAATTACAATTTTTAAAAATGTAAATAAAATTTAAAATATCATATGCAATAGATATCTCATTGAAGTTATTTTATTTTATTGAAAATAATTTTTTCATACAATGTACTCTGATTACAATTTCCCCTTATCCAACTCCTCCCCATGCTTTCCTACCTCTCCCCCTCCATGCATATCCACACCCTTTCTGTGTCCCCTTAGAAAACAAACAAGCTTCTAAGGGATAATAATTAAATACGATGCGATAACAAGCAAGCAAGTAGGAATAGGACAAATCAAGCAAACCAGAAAAGGAGCCAAAGATACATCACAAGAAACATATAGATGCACAGACACACAAGTTTGCACACACACAAAAAAAATCCATAAAAACACAAAACCTGAAGCCATAATATATATGCATAATATGTATGCAAAGAAACTTAGGGGAGGTGGTGGAGGAGAAACTGCAATCTAAATATATTATATTTTTTAAAAAATATTTTCAATAAAAGAAAAAATAAAATAGAAAATGAAAAGAACTTCAAAGAGATATCTATTACACATCATATTTTAATTTTTTATTGCATTTTTACATTAAAATGCAATTACATCAATTCCCCTCTCCCTTTCTTACTCACTGAAGTTCTTAAAATGAGAATAATTTTGATTCTATAAAACATTAGCCATAAAGCATCCAGGGTTCGTGGTTTTTAAGAAAAGAAACATTAAAATAAGTGGAGGATTTATGAATTTCTAAACCAAAAATTATGGTTTTTATTAAGAATAGATATGTTCCCAAGACAGATGGGTAAAAGCAAGCATGATGGGTGAACATTGATGATAGATAATTTATAGACAGATTAGAAAGGTAGAGGTAAGGTAAAGGAAGCAAGTGATTAAAGGAAATGTAAAAGGAGATTTTAATAAAATATAACACATGCAGTTTACACCATGTTAAGTAAAGCACCAAGAGAAACAACTATCAAAAGGAAGTCTGTTGTTCCCAGGAATATAGAAGATTCCAAATATACCCAGAATAGCAACATGGGTGGTGGTGAAAATCACAATTTGGGAACAATGCAGGAGGCAAGAGTAAGGAAATGAAGTTGCAAGGTTTCCAGTGGATACTGGCTGCCAATGCTGTGTGTCCTCTAAGGATGCATTAAATGATTTAAAATAGAAAGAATCGAACACTCAAACTACACTTCCTACATAATTAGAGCACAATTATAATATATAATATATATAAATGAAAGGACTTCAGTTTCTTTTAACCTTCATAGATGTGCAATATAATTAACAACAACTTCCTTAAACATCTATTGCTAAGATGCTATGTAGCTAAGTTGTTCATGGAAAGTGCCAGGTCCAAATATCCAAAGACCTCAACATGAATAAATCATTAATGTAGCATTTTTAAGTTCCAACCTTTGGTTAGCACAGTTAGAGTGGGAATATTGGTCTGGCAGTCTACATCTACTATTCAATACTGACCAAAGCCACGGGAAGACATTTACCAAAACAGGGTGAAAAAGTTGCAAGGATTTAGCAGGGTTTTTTAAATTAATATTTTATAATAGATTTGTTCCACTTTAACCCTCTGAGATTTTATTTTTTCTTTCATTTTTCTTTATTAAGAAATTTTCTACTCCACATATTATCCACAGATCCTCCCTCCTCCCTCCTCCCTCCTCCCATCCCCCAGCCCTCTTTCCTGAGCCTCCCCATATCCCCCATATCGAGGTCTCCCATGGGGAGTCAGCAGAACCAGCACACTGAGCCTAGGCAGGTCCAAGCCCCTTCCCACTGCACCAAGCCTGCTCAAGGTGTCACACCACAGGCACCGGATTCCCAGAAGCCTGCCCATGCACCAGGGACAGATCCTAATTCCCCTGCCTGGGTGCCCCCCAAACAGTTCGAGCCAAACAACTGTCTTCCGTATCCAGAGGGCCTCGTCCAGTTCCATTGGGGCTCCACAGCCACCAGTCCACAGTTCATGGGCTTCCACTAGTGTGGTCCGTCATCTTTGCAATCCTCCCATCATGATCTCCACGTCCCTCGCCTGTAGTATCTCTCCTCTCTCTCATCAATTGGATTCCTGGAATTGAGCCTGGTGCCTAGCTGTGGATCTCTGTATCTGCCACCATCAGTCACTGGACAAAGGCTCTATGATGACAGCTAGGTTATTTGCTAGGCTGGTCACTAGTGTAGACCAGTCCAACCACGCTCTGGACCACTGTCAGCAGATCAAGGTGGGGTCAACCTTGTGGATTCCTGAGAGCCTCCCCAGCACCCTGCCTCTTCCTATTCCCATGATGTCCTCATCTACCATGGTATCTTCCTCCCTGCCCTCCCACTCTGTCCCTGTTTCAGTTTGACCCTCCCATTTCCCTATGTTCTCAACCCCCACTCCTCGCCCTCTGCTACCCTCCCCACACACCGAGTCCACTCATGTAGATCTCATCCACTTCTGAGAAGATTTTAGATGGTAAAAAAAAAAAAATGGTATGGAAGAATAGGACCAAAGAGGATGCAGTCAATTTTGGAGGAAAAAAGAGCAGATTCTGTCACTAGGAGGAAAATGAGTTGTTTAAAATGAGGGTGTCTGATTAATCATAAGGTAGTAGAGGACTGAGGATATGGGTACTTTATAGATGGGAAACTTACTGTGCAGTGAAGATTCTTGAAACAGTTCTCAGCTTGCTGCTAGAGACATCATAAAGTGCAAGGAAGAAGAATGGAAACACACACAGATGATCAATGCATCTTAGAAACTGGAGCCTGAGGTACAGACTGCCTATCCCATAGTTTTCATTTCTTATGGGAAAATTGAAAAGAGGGGAAACAACTTGCTGTCATTGTTTCATCATCATTTGAGAAGTCTAGGGCAAAAACTCCAGAGCATGGATTCCTAGTCCAGGTACAGCTCTAGTAACAATCACTCTTAGTGTCCTATGATATTCCCATTTTCCCCTGCCCTCCTGAAGCCTCTGCTCATTCATTAATACTCCTTTGAGCACATAATTAATGGCTGCAAAGCCTATGTAATGAAAACAGAGCTGGGAAAAGGCTGAGGGTCTTACAGGATGACACAAGTCTCACACATAAAAGGAAATGGAGGACATACATGTCATTTGCCTGTGATTTGCGAGTGGTAAAATAAACAGAATACTTTGTACAGAGCTTTACTCAACTGTCTTCATTTCCCGAAACTTGGTTTGTGTTTAGAATACAAATATATAGAATATGCACATATATACATATGCGTATACAAAAACATATGCAAATAAATATACATACATATTCTTTGCATAATTCTGTACAGAAATTGTTTTAACAGCTCTCTAGTTACTTAGGTATAGAGTGTCCCTCACAGACTAATCTGGTGAAGCAATGTTTTGACATCAGTGGTGACACTGTGTTTGGCAATTCTGAAAAGTTTGGGAGGTAAGGTCTCATTGGAAAAAGTAGGCCATGTGCTTTGAAAAGTTATACATGCAATGTTGCCACTCTCTGCTTCTTGTCTACTGTGAGCTGAGATGTTGCCTGCTCTGTGTGCCTCTGCAACCAGCAAGATCTTCCCAAGTTCACAGGGCAAAGCAATCACAGATGGAAGGCTCCAAAGCCATGAATCAAGTCAAATAATTTCTGCCTTTAGATTGCTCTCTTGAGTATTTTGGTAAAAGCTATGTACAAATAACTAACATGGAGATGCTGGCATGGTTTACCATCGGAAGGCTTGCTGACTAATTAGATGCACATGTTAAAGAATGCCAACTGATAAGTGGCGTTTTAAACACTAATCTATAACCTCCTTTCACGTCACTTTCCTTTCCTGAATTTGCTGTCAGGTTAAGCTGGCCCAGGAGAAGTGACTTTTACTATTTGCAGTTTCTCTGTTGTTTAATCAAATGGGTAGAATCAAGGTTGGCTGCTATGAACTGCATCCGAGGAGGGATTCTTAAAGGGTAGAAATGTCAGCCTACCTATTGGGAGCTGTTCCAAAGCCAGCTGGAGCTGCCTGAATCACTCTTAATTACCATTTTGTGTTTTGGACTTCTCAGCCAATGTGATTTCTTAACAAAAAAAGTAAAATAATTAAGGCCAGGCAAACAAAAAAAAAAAAGAGAGAGAGAGAGAGAAGGAACCCGTAAATGGCCATTTTTCTTTGAGCTTAACCTGGTGCATGATGGCTGCATGGGCAAATTTTCCTTTTCATGCTATTTCACAGATGGAGCTAATGCTCAAAGGCCCAAATCACCTTTTCCTGTGATTTTTGTCTCTTTAAGAATTGATTCCCACAAGTAGTAGCTCAGCTCTTATCTAACTGGAATCACCAAGAGAAACACTTAAGTAGGGCAGCTATTATTTGAAATTACCATGCAAATTCTTTGATTTTAGGTATCGCCAGTGACTTTGTGAAAAGATAAGATTTTTTTTAGGATAATAAATATGTCAGGCTGCTTTCAACCTTCCCATTAGCCCATGGCTTCCTGCTTCTTTCTTTTACTTTGCTTGCTTTTAGTTCTACTCTTTCAATTCACTTTGTTTGGCTTGCTTTTCATACTCTAGTAGTAATGGAGTTGCAAAGTCATTTCCTTATAGACCATGATTGCCCAGGGGACAACTTCCCTTTCTAACCTCAGCTCCCAGGTGACATTTTGACATTTCTTTGATTTTAGCTTTATTACAGCCATATTAAGAACATAAACAAATCCTAATAACACAGCCCCATGGGAATTCATGGTTAAGAGACTATAAAAACTGCATGTGTTCTGAATTAGGTTACTTTCATTTGAATTATCAATTTTTTATTTTGTAATTAAACAGAATTACTCTAAGGCCAAAAATTTGTTTATGTGACATTTCTAACATAAAATCATTTCAAATAACATAATAGAAAATTCTCTCTCTCTCTCTCTCTCTCTCTCTCTCTCTCTCTGTCTCTCTCTCTCTCTCTCTCTCTCTCTCTGTGTGTGTGTGTGTGTGTGTGTGTGTTTGTGTGTGTGTGTAGTATATGTATTCATGTGTCTGTGAGTGTAGATACATACCTGTATGTGCCTTTGGAGAGGAAAGAGATTATATCAAACGTCTTCTTCTATTAGTTCCCACTGACTAGACTGGCTGGCCCTGTAAATCACCTGGATCTGCTATTCTCTGCCACCCAGCCCCGAAGTGAAAGGCATGCGCCTGTGTGCCTGACTCTCACACGGATGCTTGAGATCTGAACTGAGGTCCTTTTTCTTGTGGAGCAGGCACTTTGCCCAGGGAACTGTCACCTCAGCCCTGTAATATCCACTTTTTGAGGAAACAGCATTTAAACAACAGAAGGATTGTTGATGCTAACTGAAGTATCACTGAATATGCATTATGGTTCATTCAGTTAGAGGTATTTACTATTCTCATCATTTTCTGTAGGAAAACTTGTGATAATAGAGATTTAAATGGACTCAATATCCCATAGGACATTAGAGAAATGAAACGCTCCAAGGAGGTTGGGAAGAATTGTTGTTGATATTGTTATATACCCACTACAAGTAACATTCCACTCACAATGTATACTTTGTGACACCTCAGGCTTTCCTTGCTCTCTTGTAAATCTTAATTTTTAATTGAGCTTTACGATCATAGAAGAAAAGCAATCTTATTGATGGTTTGTAAAAGTTCATATCAAAAGAAAAGATACAATTAACTGCCTAATTTGTGGCATTTGTTTCCAGATGGTCCTTAACTCTTCTAAAACAGTGAGGCTTTCTGTACTAGAGACATGGGTCAGTGATTAAAAGCACTTGCTACTCACTCCTACAGAGGACCTGGATCAATTCCCAGCCTCCCCATGGCAGCTCCCAACCATCTGCAACTTCGGTTTCAGTGGATCTGATGCCCTCCTCTGATTTCCATAGGTACTGTACATGTGTGATCTGTGTGTATATGTGCAGGCAAAATGCTCATACATATAAGATAAAAGTAAATAAGTGAAACTATTTAAAAAGAAAAATAAAGCACACTTGATGATATTCTGCATAAGGGTCACCTGGGTTTACATGCTGTAAAAATATAGGATTCTTAACTGAGCTAAGGACTTTTCTACTGCTTTGATGAAACACCATGACCAAAATCAACTTGGAGAAGAAAGGGTTTATTTGGCTTACCTATCCTGAATCACAGTCCACTGAGGGAAGCTTAGGCAGGAACTCAAACCAGGCAGGACCTAGAGACAAGAGCTGACGCAGAGGCCATGGAGGAGTGCTGATTACTGGCTTTTTTTTTTTTTTTCATGGCTTTCCCATTCTGCATTCTTATAGCATCCAGAAACACTATACTAGGGGTGGCGACACTCACAATGGGGTGGGCCCCCTCCCCAGTCAAACATTAATTAAGAAAAGCCCTTTAGGTTTACCTACAGTCTGATCTTATGGAGGTATCTCCTCAATTGAGGTACCCTCTTCTCCCACAACTCTAATTTGTGTCAAGTTGACATAAAACCACCCAGCACACTGTATCATGAAAATACAGGTATAGCTTTGAAAAAGGCCTGTTTTTCAAAAGGTGAAAATCATCAGAATAGATGAAACCTGCTATTGATGAAAAGAGATCAACTATTTTACACTCTATTGTATATATGAGAAAATACAAGAAATTGCCATTCTCCTGGTTTGTTTAATAAATATCTTTGGTGATGATCTATATGTCTGGCATTAGAATAAACACTGGACATATAACGTATACCAAGGATAATTCTCATGGACCTTATAAAGAGCACCAACCACTGTGATGACCATATGCTATAATCCATGTTAAAATTTCAATGTAAAGTGATACCATGATAAGCACAATACAGAGGTCCTATCTCAGTTTTGGTTAGGGATGACCACATAAAATGACTTAGACTGAGACCCAGCCATATTTGTAACTACTTTTGAGTATAATATTTTATTTCATTTTTACATGTGCTTTCAAATTTTGTATTATTACTTCACTTTATAAGTGACAATACAAAGCTTAAGACTGGCCGGGCGGTGGTGGCGCACGCCTTTAATCCCAGCACTCGGGAGGCAGAGGCAGGCGGATCTCTGTGAGTTCGAGGCCAGCCTGGGCTACCAAGTTAGCTCCAGGAAAGGCGCAAAGCTACGCAGAGAAACCCTGTCTCGAAAAACCAAAAAAAAAAAAAAAAAAAAAAAAAAAAAAAAAAAAAAAAAAAAGCTTAAGACTGGGTGGCTATTCCAAGTCCAAGCTACTGGCATGAAGCATAACTAATGTTTGTCTGTCAGATTCTTCAGTGTGAGTCCCTTTTTTTTTTTTTTTTTTTTTTTGGTTTTTCGAGACAGGGTTTCTTTGTGTAGCTTTGTGCCTTTCCTGGAACTCACTTGGTAGCCCAGGCTGGCCTCGAACTCACAGAGATCTGCCTGCCTCTGCCTCCCGAGTGCTGGGATTAAAGGAGTGCGCCACCACCGCCCGCCCGTGAGTCCCTTCTTTATACAACACTGTTTTCAGAAATGCCATGAAGAGCCCAGTGAGTCATGCTTTAGGGCCCCATAGACATTAACTGTGACCCAGTTAACACTGAGAAAGACAGGTTAGCTGGTTTCTGAGATGGTGTTTGAGATAAAACAGAAGTATGTATTGGGGAAGGAAGAGATATCCCTTCTAGGTAAGCTGTGTGTAAACCTCAATGCTGTTGAATGTTATTTGTGCCAAGGAAAATTTGAAGATAATCCAATACAAATTAACATTATTTTGGCTAAGTACAGATTTTCAGATTAATCCACATCTATTTTTCTCTTAGAAAAATCAATTTTGATGGAACACATAGATCATTTAAGTATAGCATGTATCACCAATCTGGGACATTGTCAGTTGTATCACTCAGACAGAATTTTATTCTTTGACCAACTTGATTTATCTCACACAGTGAAAGACTACTGTCATTTGGCACAAAAAAATCTGGCACTCTTTACTGAGTGAATTTGTATTTGAACAATCAAGAGAGTTTCAGAGAAACATATACATACTGTGCATGTCCAGTTCAATTTCACAAATATTTGGTGGGCATTAACAAACTATGCTAGGTTGAGTCTGCTCATCAGACAGGATCAAACCTACCACTTAGGATCTAAAAATAAATAAAAAGAAACAATGCTGGTTACGGGGGAAAGAAGGAGACACCATTCTAGAGTAAGGTATGAGCAAACATCTAGCTATAGTAAAAACTATGACCCAAATGTGCAAGAGTGGCGGCAACTGACTGAAACGTACATAATACATATTTGATCCAGGTGCGGTGGCTCGACTGATTTGTAATTTTAGCACAGGGCAGGCTGAGCAGAAAGGCTGGTGCATATTTGAGACTAGCTGGGGCTACAAAGTAAATACCCGGCTAGCCTGGGCTCTGCTGTGAGACGACCTTAAAGAAGCATCTCTCAAAATAAGGTGGGTCTGTGTTGGCTCATGCCTACAATCTCAGCCATGGAGAAGCTGAGACAGCAGAACTCCCGTAAGTTAAGGCATCCAGGGCTGATGTACGAGACCCTGTCTTAAAATAGGAGGGAGAAAAAGAATATACATGCATACATATGAGGTCATAATGCTACTTACAAGAATCATAGGCTTAAAGCCCCAATGTATGGGAAAACTTCTTTTCAGTTGTTGATCAAGTATGTCCAAGAGACGCCTCAAACAATAAAGACTGTTGACATTACTCTTGGTTTTCTCCCAGAACTTGAAGGTAAGATCCTACTGCTGAAGACAAGACATACTTGGACTTAAAATAATCTATCTGGACCTGATCTGGAAGCTTCCTCCCAAGGGTTAACTAACTCTCATAATATTGGAAGGTGATACACAACTTTCAAGGGAGAAAAACAGTCAACAGTCCTGCCTAGCTGTAAAGCTTATAAACCTCAATGACTTGTCAGGCAAGGCACCCTCAGTGGTGCAGTAGTGGAACATTTATCTTGTAGATAAACAAGAACTGTCTAGTTGGATTTAAAGCCCACTCAGTATGAGGGCTTCAGGACGGCAAACCTAGCCAAATTTCTGTGGTTGAAGAGGTCATAGACCCTACAGGATAATGTAGTATTGCCAATTTTCTAAACAAATGCATTTTCTAATTGTATCTAAATGCTTATCTTTGCAAACACAGATAAGTGTAGTTATCATGAAAGAAGTTTCTCTTAGCAGCAGATGGAGGCTATTACAGAGATCCATAACTGGTCAAATTGCAGAGAACAAAAGACCATCCATGTCCAGTTACTACATATACAATGCATCCTATACCTAAAGCTCAAAAAAAAAAAAAAGAGAGAAAAAAAATGAAGAGATCAAGAAAATGTTAAGTGTTGTAAGACCCAGAGGACTAGGAGGCCTGCTGCAAGATAGTATCTTTTAGCCATGACAGGGAACTGCACCCACGAAACTACAACAGCATGGTTGCCTAAACAATCTACATAATGAGAACACTAGTTGATATGCCAGTGTGGAAGGGAGACAGTGCATAAGGCACCACACTTGGATGAACTACAGGCAGTCCATTGCTTCTGAGCAAGGGAGAGTCAATGTTTTCCAAGGATGAGGCTCTGTGATAGGTTAATGAATACCCTCCTCAGCCCTAAACACATGCACATACAAACAACGGTAAATAAATGGACTCAGGGGTTACATATATAATATATATTATACATAAAATAATTAAAGAAGAGGAGGTCATAGATTTGAAAAGGAGAAGGGGGCATGGGAGGAGTTAAAAGGGATAGAAGACCAAACATAGTGTAAATATAGTACTCATACATAAATTTCTAAAAAAAAATTAAATTTTAAACATATCACAAATAAAAAAGAGATAAGGCTTCAGGTTAAGAGTACATACTATTGCAGAAAACCAGATTTTGTTTCCCAGCACCCAAATTAGGCAAGTCATAACTATGTGTATCTTCAATTCTAGAGTATGTGCCACCTTTTCCTAGTCACCACTCATGTACACAAATGCAAGTACAGACATACATATTCATATAATTAAAAATAAAAATAAAGCCTTTTAAAAGAAGAAAGGAAAACAAATACATAGATTTACACCAATTACTGGCAAGAAACTACAGTTCTCAATTATTGGCTTTGAGAATGTAAATTGCTAAAGTAAATATGAAAAATTATCCTATAAAGTTAAACGTAGCACACCATGTGGCTTAAAGTCTACTTCTGGGCATTCCTAAAATATATATAATGTTATAAAATACATAAAATGGTAACACCTATATAAGAATGTATTGTAGTGGGTAGCCATTCCAGCTTTGACCTGGAAGCTCCAACCCCATTGAGGCTTCCGTAATGGTCACACCTACAAAGCAGGGCTGAGAGAGGATACTGAAGACCCAGGTTCCAGAAATGCAGGCTCTCTTGGTTCATGGACCCTGGACACTGGAAGTAGATCGAGCAGAGTTCTCTGGAGAACACCACCGGACTGCGCCATGCCTTTCCCAGACTCTCTAAACTATCCATTCACTTGTAAGTTACCCCCTTTTAACTACATGGAGTGGCCTTAATAATTTCACCAATAATGTATGGCACTTGCCATAGTCCCATGAAAACTGCCCATTAATAGAGAACCAGATAAACAAGTTGCAGTAGATTTTCAGTGGAATATCACAAAAATGAGTGAACTATACTTACACATCACAGGGTAGATGAATCTCATCAACATAACTGAGCAAAGGAAGTCACAGACAGAACATCACACTGAGTACCTGCCATTCAGATAAAGCTCAAAATCACGTCAAAGAAATCCATTGTGTCAGAAATCAGAATGGAAGATGGAAGAACAATGAACGTGTCAGTATGCATTGTGTAGGCCAAGCATGTGTTTGTTGCTCTCAGTGGTGATTACACATATGTGCTCTTTTTGTGAAAACCCATTGTTGGTACACCAACTCATGACTTGTATACATTTTGTTACATGTATGCTATACCTCAACAAAATTTTTCTTGACTATTAAAAGAATTAGGAAATGAGGATGACTAAGAAAAGATGGTGACATTGAAAATAGGTAATGAAAGTGAAGCTTTCATTGATGTTTCAATGATGTTCAGCTAGCCATTTAAAAATTATGTGTTTTGCTTGAGATTGAGCAGTGAAATCAGACATCTGATACTTCAGCTTTCTGTGAACTAGAAAGGCCTCTGAATGATGACTTATAGACAGACAGTCGTGTAGAAGGAGCTCTGCTCTCACACTCCCCCATCCCAACCTCCCCACTGTTCATGCAACTCATTTGTAGCACAGCATGCAGGGCATCCACTGAATTAGCTTCCCTCGCTATTTTAGCCTTTGTGCATTTGTGTATCTTTCTCTGCTCTGAGGGCTCTCCACAAATGGACAAAGAAATGAATGCACTGCTGGTGAACATTGTAAATATTTGCTTTGTTCAACTATGTGCTATTGTGTCCTGATACTGTCACTCTCATTACAATTGACATAATGATTGGTAGAGTGTATATGTTCATTATTAAAACAACCCACTTAAGTCTTCTTTAATGGTGGATAATTCCAACCTATAAGCCAGTAAGTCCAGTCTGGCACTGTCTTACAAGTCAAGTATAAACACCTTCACAAGATAATGATCAATAGGTATTTTACTACCTTGGTAAATGATAAAGGAATGAAACTCTAAATTTATTAAAACTCAACAGGCAACTGAGCATTCTGACTCCCATTGTTTATTATATTTTCCCTCTGGTTATGAGTGGTCATTTCTAATCAGTGCTAATGAACAAATGAACTGGTTTTGGTAGTATAGTGATTAGTGTTAATTGTCAACTTGATCCAAGGTGGAATCACTTGTGAGGAGTCTCAGTGAAGAACTGTCTATATTAGTCTGGTTTGTGAGCATTATCATTGGGAATTATCATGATTACTTCAACCAAGGTAGCATAGGAAGGTCTACCCTCTATGGGTGATACTGTTCTTCAGCTGGGGACTTAACTGTGCAAGTTGAGAAAAAAGTAAGTTGAGCATCATCAGCATCCATGCATTAATTGTTCTCTGTTCCTGATTGTAAATGTTATGTGACCAGTGCCCTCAAGCCCCTGTTGTTTTGGCATTCCTGATATGACAGCCTGGAACCTGGAACTGTGAACTAAAATATGCCCCTTCTTCCCTACGTTGATTTTATTAGGCTATTTATTCACAATAACCAGAAAAGAGACTAAGACAGGTGGATAGGCATGGAGGAAGATGGCTTAATATTTTGCCCTAAATGTATCAGAATTTTCAGTTAATGATAGCTAGATAGATTGATAGACAGACAGACAGGCAGATAGATAGATAGATAGATAGATAGATAGATAGATAGATAGATAGATAGATAGATAGATACGTAGATTATGGTCACAAAAAAAAAGGAATTAAACAGCTTGCTTTTTCTATGGCTTACTTCCTTGAAGTCATGTCCTGGAGGAGGTGACAGCAAGTTCTCATTGCACTTCCAAGAGCAAGTGACATGTCTTCAATTTAGAGAGAAGATTCCTCTTTCTGAGTTTACTAGCACATCCCTCCCAGATTGAATCCACCTTCACTAGCTAAATGTAAAACCCACTAATATAACAAGCTGGCCATACAGGGTATGATTAAAGTGCTACGGAACTATTTTTTTCCTCAGTAAGAAGAGAACTTATGCTAATTCAGGCAAGTCCCTCAATATGCATAGTTCTAACAAGATCTAAAAAGCTGGGACAGAGTCCTTTACTTGATTTAATTCTTGCCAAATTTAAACTCCTTGGTATATCACTATATGCCTGTTTTCAGTTGGATGTAGAAAACCTACCCAAGATGCCCCAGCCTTCCTCATGTTCTCTATTCCAACACTAAGGGTATTAATTGATTGTTTCATTTCAAGGGGCTTCCTGCTGGGCTGCAGACAAGCTAGTAAATAAAAACAAGCACAAGAGAGTAAACTGTGGGTATACAAGATGTCATGTCCTATTTAATTATGTTAATAGAGACTCTAAAATAATTATGAGATGACTCCTATTCATGTCACTATCAGAATAAAAGTCCTTTCTTTCAGAGCCCCTGAGGACCAGGGCATTAGAGATCTTTGCCCCACCTTCCCTGGGGAAACACTTTTCTGACTATTTCATTTACTTAATAAAATGCACCAAGAGATAGATAAGTGAAGAAAAGGAGACTAAATCAAACCAGTCAGGGAAATGTTGATTTGAATGTTAGTGTTCTTAAATGTCAACCATCTTTCCTCTCTCTTCAGATGAAGACTAAAATTCAAAGGCCACGAACCATTTATTCTCAGCCTTGGAAAAAAAGGAAAATAGCTGAGGTTACTGCAGGGGTTAAACAGTTAACTTTGAATTATTACAGCTTTCTTTTCAAATTTGCAGACAGTGTTTTTCGAACACAGTCCAGAACTCATGCTAATCTCTTATTCAGTTCTATGCAGCATCCTATGCACTCAAGGCTTTAACCTGGGGCACCAGAGGGAGACAACATAGGGAGGGGAGCTGTTGACCATTCAGAGCGCTTGTTTTATTGTAAGCACTGTATGAGCTACATTCCGTTTTATTTATTTAATTTTTTTAGAAAAAGAAACTTTTTGCTCAGGCTCAGAAAAATTAAATGATGCATCCAATTTCACTTTGTTAATGGGTTAGAAACAAGATTAGAATTATGACACATTGTCTGATACAAAGCTTACGACAATCATAGTGTTTTTTCAACTACATGTGCCAAACTAAATTATCGTTCAATCCTTTCTGAGCATGGTCTCCTGCTGTACTGTAAGTAATTGCATTTACCTTAAAATAAGACAAATATTTTAATTTAAAAACTTTAAAAAAATTACAAAAATAGTAAGAGCAGAACATTGCTTCATTTCATATAAAAACTATCCAAAATAAATAGATTTATCTTTCTGGTAAGTTTCTGTCTTAGTCTGTTTTGAGCAATCACAATAAATACAGTCTCCAATCTCGTAAAAAGAACTTGGCTTCTCAGAGACTAGAGGGGCAAGCATTGGCCTGCATAGGTCTTCACCAGGTCCTCTGTGCACATGCTATGGCTGTTAGCTTTTTTTTTTTTTTTTTTTTTTTTGGTACTCTAGCAGTGGAAGCAGGTGTGTGTCTGACTCTTCTGACTCCTTTGCCTGTTCTTGGGACTCTTTTCTTCCTATTGGGTTGCATTATTCAGCCTCAAAAAGAACGTTTGCCTCTTCTTATTGTATCTTTTTTTTTTTTTTTTACTTTTTTTTAATGTTTTTATGAGGATGGAGTCATCATGGCCAAGGTATCTTTTAGTAACCCTTACCTACCACACTGCTACACCAATTAGCTTTCTACCACATGCTCACAGTGAGACACTTTGAAACCATGGTGGTTTCTAATGCAGTAGATAGAAGTGGAAAAGCTACAAAGATGATCATGGAGTGATTAGGTGTAGTGACAGAAGACTAATTGCATGAACTTGTGAAATCTTGCTCAGATCCCCAGAGAGTCACTACAGTCACAAATCTTTTCAATATTCTTCTTTAGGATCTTCAGTAGTTCCTGATGAGATTATATCGTCTTAAGATCATTGAGAATCACCCCAGGACAGAGGCAAACATTTAATTGAACTAAAATGCTGAAAGAAGAGATTATTATTATTGATTACTCATTATTATTATTATTATTATTGCTATTTTTTAAATTATGTGTCTGTGTCAAGCGTATGCTATCCGAGTGGGGAGCTTGTGGAGACCAGAAGAGGGAGGGTGTTGGAGACAATTGTGAGTACCTTGATATGGTTGCTGGGATCTAAGCTCTGGTCCTCTGCAAGACTGCAAGTGCTCTTAACTGCTGAGTAATCTCTTCAGCCCCTTATTTTTCTATTTCTGTCACCAGTGACTTCCAAATTTGGATTCAAGACTTCATATATGGTACTTTATGTCTCGAGTCTAGTCAGTTCATCCTATGACTTACTGTGTTAATGGTCAATACCATTTGTCCCTCCTCATCTCACCAGACATGCAAGGACAGGAGTTTAAAAGGGGAGAGGGTCGTTATCATAAATAAAGCACTGGCAGAATAAAGAATGCACTTTACAGAATATAATTCAGCATCTTCAGATATTGACTCTCAAAACATTTGGCAACCTCAGCGGCATTACCAATAATATGTGTCTCTAAAGAGCAGGACTAAAGTGCTAAGTGTTATATTTCATATGACAATGTATATAATTGCAAAAGTGAATTTCCATCTTGCTGAAGTAACAGGTCAAAATATAATCTGGCCACTGGTTATTATAGATATACCTGCCTCAATAGAATTCAAGCAAACTGCATATATTTTTAATCAGAACCATTTCAATAAGGAACATTTTCAACCTTGAGCAGCCACAGTCTAAGATTACCCTAATCATCATCTGTCCTTTGTAGTTTTCTCTTTGGGAGCCTTTGTCTGCAAGTCTAATCATAGAAATCACAAATTGCAATCTCAAGGAGACACAAAGAGACAACATAAACTTTGATCCCGAGCATTTCTTCTTGCAGAATTCCAAACAGCAGTCTCGAGTTGTACAGATTCTCCGTGCCAGCAATGATCAGAAGCCTGGTGGCTGCGGCAGTAATTGCTCCATAATCATATCTGCAGTCCCTGACCTGGTTTATGCATACAATCTATATTCTAATAGCAGTCAACAGGTCACAAGTTAATAAAAATACCATTAACGTCCCCCTGCGACTAAGGAAGAGAGGTATTCATCTTTCTGGGCTGTGTTGGGCAGATATAATTTCCCTGGCTGTTAGTGTAATTAACCGTGCTGGCCTGTAGAGTTCCCAAGAGACTAGTGCTGGCAGAAGATGACCTTGAAGTGTGTGGTTAGTGACACTGAGCCAAAGGGCGCCTTTTGTCAAGGGTCTGGGTCAGCCTAGATTTGGTTTCCCATGATGATACCTGCTTAGATATCCACACTGGAGACCACAGCACTTTACAGTCTGTTTCCCTAGGCACAGGGGATAGGTGCGAAGTTGACTATTTTCTTCTGTACATCCTACCTACCATTTTCTTGCTCCTTCCAACCTCAAGAAAGTGTTTGCTATCTTCCTTAATCCAACCTGTTATCTCACCTTCTGAAAGTCTCCTTTGTCTAATCAAAACACAAAAGCATCAATAGCAGCATTTAAACTGTGCCCACTCTCTATCACATTAAACCTTCAGGCCTTGGGAGCATTTGTGTTTTTTGAACATTGATAAATAGACAGAAAGTACTTTTATTTATTACTAAAAGGTGAAAGTTGCTCCCTCTTCCCACAGTTGCTCTAGTGGCCACTACTGCTTCTGGGAGTATGTTTGCATTCAAGAGTGAACTGAAGAATGTAGCTTCCATCTCTCAGTTCTCCTCTATTTCTATATGAGAATCTTACTGGTCACTTTCAGTTGTTAATGAAAAAGTACTATTGCATTTGGTTCTACTGACTCTTGGTACATGTTTCAGATGCTTGATATTTTTAAACTAAGTTTTAGAAATACAGATCCCATGGTTTCTCCCATAGCCTGAAGTTTTACTGTCCTGAAACATAATCAGTCTCCATGTTTTTAATACATTTTTTCTTTTTAATTGAAAAAAATTGTATAATATATTTTGATCATGCTTTTCTCCTTCCACAAGTCCTCTGTAATCCTCCCCAGATTATATCACATGCTTGTCCACTACTACCAACCCGTATAGTAAAGACCCCATATCCTGTAACTCAAAATGTGACTGTATTTAGAGGCAGGGCTTTGTAGATGTTGTTTAAAGAAGTGAATGGTGGTGAGAGCTAATCTGATCTGACTGGGCTCCTGATGATTTTGATTTCTATGAACACGCAATAGCAGAGCCAGTGCTCACAGAGAAAGATCATGAAAGAACATGTCTAGGAAGCAATGCTGTCTGAAAGCCCAGGAGAGGGGCTTTCTCTCCTCTCCAGACCATTTCACCCTTCATCTAGTGCTCTGGAATGTCATTCTTCATGTTGTGAATATGTGTTGCTCTGATTGTTTGATAAATAAAATGCTGATTGGCCAGTAGTCAGGCAGGAAGTATAGGTAGGGCAAGCAGAGAGGAGAATTCTGGGAAAAGGAAGGCTGAGTCAAGAGATGCCAGCCTGCTGACATCCAGAGAGCATCACGTGATGGTGCACAGGTAAAGCCACAGAAAACATGGGGACGTAGAGATTGACAGAAATGAGCTGAGTTTAAGTGTAAGAGCTGGTCAGTGGTAGACCTGAGCTAATGACTGAGCAGTTTTGAATAATATAAGCCTCTGTGTGTTTATTTGGGTCTGAATGGCTGTGGGACTGGTGGGTGAGAGAGATTTGTCCTGACCACGGCCAGGTGGAACACAGGAAAACTCTCAGCTACAGAAAGTGATGGTTTACTCCTTGATCTTGAAAGTCTAGAGTTTAGAGTTGTAAGACAGTTGATTTCTGTGGCTTAAACTGTACAGTCTATGGGACTTTGTTAGGACAGGACTAGCCTAGCAATACAACAATGACTTGCTTTCATTGTTTCCTCTTTGGGTATATATTGCCCCAGGTCATTGATTTTAACAATGACACAGGATATATGCTACAGTTGATTTGTCCATTCCCTCTCTGATGGACATTTAGGTCAGGCAGAATTTTCTGCTGAAGTAAGCAATGTCAAATGGAACATGGTCTGCATATTTCCTTGCCTACACTGAGAGTGTTACTTTACCTAAGTTTACTATGTCTAGATGTATTTTTTCTGCCTTATAAGATATAGAACACATAGAATTGACAGATTTTAAAATCTCAAAAACCTTTCCTCCCAGAAAAATATCATACATCTGCATATATATATAAATATAAATATATATATATATATATACATATATATATATTATACATTTATTTTCTTAACTTCTTACCAATACTTGGTATTGCTAGATTTTAAATCATTTTGATAAGCTATTGTATTAGGTATAATAGGTATTTCAATATTTTTTACATTGTTTTTGTTCCAGTTGAGTTGAGTTTGAATTCTTTTCATGTGTATTAAACACTTCCATTTCTTTTCCTTCAAATTAGGTAAGTAACACATTTATTATTTTTCTAATTTAAATTATTTAACATTTTGTTATTAACTTGGAGGGTATATTTATATACAGCAGTAGAGGTTTTATGATTATGCACAATTGCAGAAATCTTCCTTAACTTTTGTTTTAACTTCATGTATGAAATTTATTTTTAAACTTGTTGTTATTTTTATTTTATATGTATGAGTGTTTTCCATGCATGTATGCATATGTACCACATTCATACAGTACCTAAGGAGTCCAAAAGAGGACATCAGAACCCCTTAGAACTGGAATTACAGGTGGTTGTGAGAGAACAGTGTGGGTGATGAGAAAAGAATCTCAGTCCTCTAAAAAAGCACCAAGTACTCTTAATCATTGGCTGTTTCTCCAGACCCATGTGTAATATGGCTAATTGGACAGGATTGAAATAATCTAAAAGTTATGCACATGGCTTGGAATGGTTGTGTTTTGTTTCAGGATCTTTATCAATCTCCAAACTGTCCAATTATTTTTAAAATTCTTTAAATATCCATGGAGTTATGTACTTCTATTTCTTCCTCTGGATTTATTGGGATATGCCTGATGTGTGTGTGTATATATATGTGTGTGTGTGTGTGTGTGTGTGTGTGTGTGTGTGTGTGTGTACAAATATATAAAATTAGGGCATATAAGATGTTGTTTTAATATAAATATATTTTTTGTGAGATTACAATCATACAATCACAATCAGGCTCATGAACCTAGCAGATACCTCATACAATCCCCTTGCATGCTTATTCTCTCTCTCTCTCTCTCTCTCTCTCTCTCTCTCTCTCTCTCTCTCTCTCTCTGTCTCTCTGTCTGTCTGTCTCTCTCTCTCTCTCTCTGTGTGTGTGTGTGTGTCTGTGTTCTTCTTTGTGTGTGTGTGTGTCTACTTGAGATCTACCATCTCAGCAGATTTTTGATATACAATATGCTATTAAGATCAGTGAGCACATCTCCAAAACTCACTTTCATGCATAAATACAACTTTGTACCCTTTGAATAATTCTTTCTTGTTTTCTTATTTTTCAAAACCTGGCAATTATTCTACTCTCTGATTTTATGAACTTCACACATAAAGACAAATACTGTATGATCTTACTTGTTTATGGAGTCAATAATGGATGTTCAAGTCAGCAAGACTGCTCAGCATGGAAAAATGCTTGTCTACAAGCCTGTCTATCTCAGTTTTATCCCCAAAGCCCACAAGCTGGAAGGATGGAATCAACTTTCTTAAGTGTTCTTTAACCATTCATGTATGCACACACACAAGATAAATAAATAAATGTCAAAGAAGTGGTCCTTAGTACTTAGACTTATTTTATAAATAGATTGTGAAATGCTATAACAGCCTTATTGACATTAATTGGGATTTTTCCAGCCTAGTGTATGTTTATATTATTCTTTCTGTTAGTGGATGGATATGCTACAATATGATTAATTTCTTTCCATTTTTCAGATTTGTAATTATCTATCTTGGTTTTATATACCTTGAGCTGTTTTTTTTTTTCTTACCTAAATGGCTTAATTTTCTGTTATTGTAAACTACCTTGAATATAAAATACATTTTCAGGTCAAACTATATAGGTGCCCACCTACATCCCCAATACTTTGAAGGGTAAGAAAGAAAGATCATTTGAGGTCAGCCATGGAATATGGGCTGCTAGTGTTAACACGAGAATATGGATGACTTTTGTACATTGATTTTTCTTCCTAGTAGACTTACTCAACTTAATTTGGGTTCTACTATTTTGTGTGCAGATATAATCAAACAAGCAATGATATTGTGCTGACAATTAAGTTTTTTTTCCTTTCAATTATGTCTTGTGTGTTTTCTCTTGCCTTGCTTCCTTGCCCAGGGCCTACAGAGTAATCCATAGCAAATTTGGTAAAAAAAAAAATAATGGCAGTATGCATTATTATTGACTTTGTGACTCCAGTAATATTTTTGATATTTTAGGAAAAGGCTTCTACTATTGTCACTCCATACTCGCTGTAGCAGGAGTTTTAAAAAATGTTTCATATACTCTTTTCAGGCAAGAAATTTTAAGATAACCCTAGATTTATAGGGATATAGACTATATCTATATATCTATATATGTCAAAAATTTATTGATAATACATCTTGAAGAAATGGCATTTCATGGATGTACCAGCTAGTTTTATTTCAACTTGACACAAGCTACAGTCATCAGAGAGGAAGGACCCTCAGTTGAGAAAATGCTTCTGTAAGATCTGACTGTAGGGCATTTTCTTAATTAATGATCAGTGGGAGAAAGCCCAGCCCAAGGTAGATGGTGCCATCCCTGGGCTAGTGGTCCTAGATTCTATTAAAGGGCAAGCTGAGCAAGCCATGTGAAGCAAGAACAGCACTCCTCCATGGCCTCTGCATCAGCTCCTGCTTCCATGTTCCTGTCCTGTTTGAGTTCCTGTTCTGATTTCCGTTGGTGATGAACAGCGATGTGGAAGTATATGCTGAATAACCTCTTTTTCTCCCCAACTACCTTTTTGGTCATGGTATTTTGTTGTAGCAATAGAAACTTTAACTAAGACACTGGACAAGACCTTACCCATTGTCATGCCAACACAAACAGGAAAACTTCACAAAATAAAACACTTGATGGAGAGATATGGGTAGTTAATGGCTATTGAAGAAGGAAATTGTTGAAAATTCTGTCTCAACCCAAAACCAAAATTTTCTGAGAGATTTTTGTGATGTGTGTGAAACTCAAGTCAGTCACTCAAATGGTTATTTTAAAAATTAAGCATTATAGCATAATACAATCCAAAGACATACTAATTTGATATTGACATATTGAAGCATATTGAGGAATAATGGTTAGAAAATATTAAAAGTATTTTTATAATAAAAATATTTATGTACCATAGAGTCAATAAACTTCATGTGTTCAGTAAAAAATCAGAGTGACATAACAATAGTATCAAATCTTAGCCACAGTTATTCAAGCAGTGTTCACTGGATTGCAAGCTATAATAGCATGCATAGTGTAAAGCATATGTGTACTAACGTGTACATGTGTGTTCAGAAGAAAGGCTGGGGTGAAATTACCTGGAGTAACATGAGAAAACATTGCCAGAAACTCCATAAGTTAGCTACATTTGGGGTAATTTAAACTTGTTGTTATTTTTATTTTATGTGTATGTGTATTTCACTGTGGTCAATTTTTCAGACACCCACATTCAATTTTGTGACCTCTGTGAGGTTATGGCCCATAGTTTAAGAATATTGCCTCTAAAGCATACAACTTTAGAGGAGTAAAAGGCCATTGGGAGTAGTTGCTGCTTGTGAAGTTTTCTTGGGAAAACCTAAGTGTCCCACCCTCTATCAGGATGTAACTCCAACCCTGGTCATTTAGGATAAGCAAATCAAAATCTCATAGGTGAGCACCATTCATGTTCTTTTATAGAAAAGAATCCAACCTGTCTTTTTCTCAGCCAGCTTCCACCAGCACAGGAGCCCAGCATAGTTATCATCTGCTTTGCTTTCTAGTGTTTTCTCTCCAGGCACTTTTATCTCATGAGGAAGTCCATGGATAATATTTGTTTATATAATTTTTACTAAATTGCTACACAAAAATACAAACATTATATAATATCACAGCCATGTCTAACCTGCCAACCTGCCCTTCCTATTCTATATCCCACACCGTGGCCAACTCCTGCCCTGATAGTAGAGGATAGGCTTACATGCTTTTACTCACAATTGCTTAATTAGCTCAAGCTGTGCACAGACTATAATCGATGCTGCTGCAAAAGAATAAAACTACTGTCACAGACCTTCTTCTAGGTTCATCTGTGTGAGTGAAGGCGCGGAATAAAATACAAAGGGTTAAAAAATAAAGTGAGATGCAAGGAGATTTAGGAAGGGCTGGCTGTAGACTTCAGCCATTCAGTGTAGTAGAGGGAGGAGAGGGATAGTCTGCCAACCATGAATGGATGGAACTCAACTAAACCACAACCATTTACTATATATGTAAGTAATAGCAAAAGGCTAAGCATTTTAACATTAATGTTGACTCATAATGGTAGGGGTAAAGTATAAAAGTCTTAATGCGGGTCTGGAGAAAGCTTAATGGGTTAAAAATATTTTCCATGCAAGGAGAAGAACTTGGGTTAGGATTCCTAGAGCTGACATAAAAGCTAACAAGGGAGCTGGAACACCTGTAATCCCTGTATCCTACAGGAAGATGGGCTATAGAGGCAGAAAAGTGTCGAGTGCAAGGGCCAGCTAAACTGGCATATGCTGAAGAACAACAAAGAAACCTTGTCTCCAACAAGGTAGAACTTAAGGACCAACACCTGAGATTACCCTCTAGCTTCCACAAGGGTGCCATGCCACATGTATGCCCACATTCACACATAGGAATTTGTACACATAAGCATGAACATACATACATACATACATACATGCATGCATACACACACAAACACATAAATAAATTTTAACTGGTACATAGAATAATTCACTATATATGAGAACATACAAGGTTCATATTACACATACAATATAAACATAGATTTAGAGTAATAGCAAGTGTGCTATAAAAGTTATTTGCTATTGTCTTATCGTATAGTTAAAGGGAAACATCTTAGACACATCCTGGACTCTAGAACTGCAAGCAAACATTGGGTTTTAAATATTTCATTTTAGCTCTGAGAACGTAATACTAATCCACAACAAATGAGTAATACGGAAGACTAGGCTTTTCTTTTTTTGTTTATGGTTTTGTTGTGTGTGTGTGTGTGTGTGTGTGTGTGTGTGTAGGTATCCGTGAAGGCAGAAGAAGGCATTGGATTGCTTGGAGCTAGTGTAAGAGTTGTTTTATGAACCCCCATGTTGGCGCTGGGAAACAAACTGGTTCTCTGGAAGAGCAATGAGTGCCTTTAACGACTGAGATATTTCTCTAGTCCCATGAGGACTAGTTTTGATTTGCTCAACTAATTGTAAAGTAGTGAGGGAGATCAGAGCTCATGAGGTTGGAAAAATATGACCCATATATTTTTTAAATCAGTTACACTAACACACTGTGCATAAATAGAGCAATTTGGGAAAGGGAAGACAACTCACTGTTCATGACAGACCTAAATCTTCTAAACCTGGTTATCGGATGTTTTGTGTATATTATGCTCTACATAAGAAAAGGAAATTGGCTTAGAGCCACATTTAACTTAGCAAATTTCATTTCATTTCTCTAATATCCCATGCTACAAAGCAGGACTTCTGAAATCAAATATTTTTTGCAGTAGTTTGAGTTTTACCAATTGAGTATCAGAGAATATAGCTTTTCCAATGCTTCCTGTTTAATTCTCAATGTATTTTTATATCCTTAAATATTCCTTCTATAGCCTCCTTTGAATGTACCCCTACCCCTACCACAATCAAATAAACTCCTGAGACGTAATTGCAGTTCAATTGTTAAGAAAGAAACGGAGGTTCAAGCATTTTTCTTGGAGTGGATCCATTCTAGGACAGAGGTGTTTTAGAGTCAATATTTTGCAGCAGAGTAGAACTTGAAGTACTTCTGAAGCCTCAGGGGGCTGGGGGAGCGGCTAAATTCCTATAGTGCGCAACCTCATCTACTCCCTTTGAACCACACTGTTTAATTTCTAGAGCCTGCTCTTTGTGTAATGTCAGAACACTGGGGACACAGCTGGAAAGCAGTAAGAGGTCACAAAAAGCATACATGTATGTGTTGGGCATAGGCAGAATGGGAGGTTTTAGTTTAAAGTGTGTTCATTTTCAGTAATTTCCTGGCTTGGTAGATAATAAGGTGCTATAAAGAAATACAAAAAAAATGTGCAGAAACAGAAAAATAGCCAAATCAACACAGAGAACATAGAATAGGGACTAGTGCAGTGCACTTTTCTGATAACCACTGAGCACCAAAGCATTCACTTTCCCAGCTGCCCAGAGCCTTGGCTGCTAGCTGGATTCCTTGTTAGTAGTTGCCTTTAACTAAAAGAAAGCGCTACATTCAAGCACCTAACCATTGCCTGAGGGCAATCCACATGCCCATATAATTAGTTATTGTGAGAATATACAAGCCTGGTCCCTTTAGGTAGGAAAAGGAGGTTGTCCAAACCCCCCAGCACACTGATGGAAGTCTGTTCTAGAGCATTACCAGACTCCACCTCCTGCCTAGTTCTGTGTCCCTACCACTCACAGATTTTGTTTCCAAAGACATTCCTCCAAACATCCATAAAGAATTATTTTTATGCCAGGCCTAAGGATGTCATTGCCAGAAAGGAGCCCAGAGAACATGTTTAAATGAGATCACAAGGCTGGATCATATGTTGATTTGCAGGCAGTAAAAATCACACTTCCTTCAGTTGCAAGGCAGATAGAAATTCAGACATGGTAGGGATCAGTGTATATTGTAACTACCTGACTCCCAAATTAAGAATGTATAATCAAGAGTCTTCAGGGCAACTGCTGAAATAAAAAGTCCCTATCATGGCCTAACTTTCAAATATGAAGTCAGTTCCAATTCCCTCTGACAAGAAGAATATATCCCCACGAAGATGGCTCCTGAGATCCAGGAAATCAGAATGCCCAGACATTTTAAAATCTCATGGAGGAGGTTTGAGCTGACTTCATTATGCATGCATTTTAAGGTTTATAATTGCCCTCATGTTGGAGTGATACTGTACATGGTACAGAGTGCAAAAAGGACTGTTGCTCACATATGTTTACATGGCATCTCTTGTATAGAGGTAAGATGGACATGATCCACTAAACTTTGTAAAACTTTCTAGAAACTCTGCATGGGTTCCTTAATTTGAAAAGAAGAGCTATCAGTAGATAAAACCACAGAGAAGTCTCCAGCAGTCAAATAATGTCAGTACTGCATCATAGGAAGAAGGACAGAATGAGGGAATCCCTTTACAGCATGCAAAAGTTCTGGTTCTTATCATGCTCTCATTAGTTCTCAAGTCTGGGCCCTATAAAACAAAAGGAGTAGAGAGTAAATCAAAAAAATCTAATGATGCCTCAAACTAAAGTTGACTAGCCAACTGTGGTAATGCATTTGTTAAAAATATAATAAGACGGTAGCTATTGATGTGCTCCCTTGTGCTCACATGACGACAGAGAAACAGGGGTAGTCTCACTAAAGTGTTGGAGAAGCAAGAATATCATAGTTTTTCCTGAGGATTTCTTTGTTCTATCGTGTCATACTCCAAAGGGATTTGGATCATGATGATATTCTAAATATATTGTTCCAAGGGTGTTATTTAAAATGTGATAGCTAACATAAAATGCTCTTGGGTCCAAATTGTGGCATTGAAACTGCCTCTCATAAGAAAAGATACTTGTGAAATCGGGGGCAATTGCAAAAGAAGAAACAGACTTGACTCCATTCTAGAGAAAAGCTATGTTACTGCAATGAATTGTGAAGATCTTTGCAAGGTGACGATTGATCCCTGGCTTGAATGGAGTGGCTAGGGGTAGGTTGTTACATGATTTTTCTACCATGACACTCCGCATGATCTGAGTTATATCAGAGCCACCATATCCTAAGGTAGGAGGGCCTAATAGTAGTAACTCATCCTGAGTTGGATGTGAGAAAACCAGTACCACCATAAACAAAGTCAGAGAATACAATTAAGATGCAGGAACAGGAAGACTAGAAGGTATATAATCTATTGGGTTGCCTTGGTACTTCTTCTTCACACTTGTAGTAAAGTACGATGGAGAGGAAAAGAATTTCCTTATTATAAATTCACAGAGGAAGATGAAAACTGGACTCAGCTGATGAATAGCACGGCTCCATTGTCGTCCTATTCAGAAGCAGACCTGAAAGACAAGACTAAGTGCTGTGGATATTGCTCTATATAAATAAAACACTGATGGCCAGTGACCTGGCAGGAAGTAGGTTGCCAGGCAGGAAGTAGGTGGGACAATGAGAGAGAAGAATTCTGGGAAGCGGAAGGCTGAGGGGGGAGACACTGCAGCCACCGCCAGGACAAGCAGCATGTAAAGACGCCGGTAAACCACCAGCCATGTGGCATGGGTTAATTTAAGATAAAAGAACAGTTAGCAAGAAGCCTGCCACGGCCATACAGTTTATAAGTGATATAAGCATCTGAGTGATTATTTTATAAGTGGATTATAGGACTGTGGGGCTTGGGGAACCTGGAGAGAAACCCTCCAGCAACAGCTAAGGCAAACATTCTCTGACTGGGCCGAGAATAAATTGTACATTTGGTATGCTTGATCATTTTTTTGTTTGTTTGAAACTAAAACTACTTTTAGAGGTAGATACATAGAGACTGAAAGGAGGCTGTGAATGACCTGGCTTGTTGGCAAATGGCCTTAGAGGAAAATGATTGAGGATTTGAGGGTACCAGGAGGAGTGTGGGGATGGGAATCTGGAAGTTTGCAAGCAATGGAGAACTTAGAATCACACATTGACACAATAGAGTAGCACCAAGCAAGGGGCGGGGACATTTGAGCCTATGTGATATCCTTAGTTGTCTTCTTTTATCATCTTCCCAAGGGCTGCCATAATGAGCACATGAATGGAGTCTCCAGTTATGAATGGAATTTATGTGGGAGCCACCACTCATCAGGTCTGGTCCGTTCTAGCTATGGCTGCTGTCATTTCCAACCTATTAACATTACCGTTGCTGACATGGTATCATCCCTCAAGAACAGCAATATGTCATTTGACAAGAACTGGCCTTAGGAGACCTCTACTATTCCTTCCTTCAATGAAGACAAGCTTGAAGTGTAATTCTAGCTAACCACATACCTATGCAATGTCTCAGGACTTTGTTCTAGCAACGTCATATTTCTGCATCTCCCTCTGCCCACTATTGCTTCTTTCGTCTCTAATCAGTGTTATTCAAGAATGCTCCCCAAAAATCCTCATACAAGAACATTTCTCAGGGTTGGCAAGATGGCCCAGTGCTTAAGGAACCAACTGTTTTTCCAGAGGGCCAGACTTAGATTTCCAGAACCCAGCTCAAAACTGCTTGTAACTCTAGTTACGTGGGATCTGCTGCCCTCTTCTGGACTAAGGGGATACTGCATGCACATGGTGCCTAGATTCACATGTAGGATAAAACACCCATGCACGTAAAATAATAATAATGAAACTTTAAATTACCCTTAGTGAGTTTCTGGTACATCGTAGCCTAACACAGATGTTATGTTCAAGGACTTATCTAATGTAATTATCTTCAGAAAAGAACATGAATATCAATGATCATTTTTCCATGTGTGAAAATTCAGCAAAATGACATTCTTTGTTGCTCAAGAATTTCTTTTCTGCATAAGATAAATTGGCTGAGATATTTTGAAGAAATAAATGGTCTTATTCACATTCTGTTGAATTTACTTACAGTCTTCCCATGATGACACAGAGATTTTTAGAATTAGGTATTTGGCTTCTGTTACTAATAAATACGTTTTGTCTGTAAGATTACTTCAAGCCCATGTTCCTGCCTCTTATTGAACTTTGAAAAAGAAAGCTGCAGAGAGATGAACTGCCTTGCATAGGGGGCATAACTAGGTTAGGACTGAGAAAGAAACTGGAAGAGAGAATGAGCCATACTTAGGAGAGCGTTTCTTATATCAACGTGACACTTCTAAGTCTCCGAAGTCATTAAACCATGGACAAAAGAAGTTATTGTAGTGGGGAGTTTTTCTCTGTCTATAAAGAGCTGTTTGTTAACACATGTGTGTTTCCAGGAATTTGATTACACAACACGTATCACTCCAACTAGGGATACATGTATTTTTCTTCCATTAATTTTTGTTTGAGGGGGAAATTGGGGCATTTGTATTCAAGAATACCTTTAAATTAAATGTTAAAAATTGAAAGAATCCTTAGTATAAATTCCCAAGTAAAGCAATGCTTTTTAAGGGATCTAGAAACTCTTGCTTAGATTTCAGAAGATTTTTTCTACTATATTTTAATAGACACAAGTTTTACTATTAAGTACTCATTCTAAGATCATACCAATCAAGTTGCAGCTTATACCCATTGCAATATTTTCTATCCTTAACATCACTGAGAAATAAACATGTAATTTTCCCAATGTACTCCTCAGACTGCAGTTAAGCAATGGAAATTTGGGGGGAGGTTATTTATAAGGAAATTATCTACCAACTACAAGCCATACATCTTTATATTCCAAAGAACTAACTAGATGAAAGTAACGTGATACAAGTAGTTGATAAATAACCCAGCTAGAATCCACTTACAGAGCCTATCCCATCCTAGTTTTATCATAGGCTTAGAAAATATGCAATAAATAAAGATGTGCAGGGCATGGAATCACATCTTAGCACCAGAAAGAGAAAAAAAAAGAGAACATATGAAAAGAATTTTATATATTCACGATATCATATTTATTATATATAATCACAATAAAATACACATAGGGAGAATGGGGTGGAGTGACATAAGAACCTGAAACTAACTAAGGGCAGAGAGGAAGAAACTAAACTTCAAAAACAGCACAGACTGCTATGTAGCTCAGTGGTTGAGTGTTCCTCTGGTGCATGTAAGACGGTGAGTTTGATCCCTTGCAACATAAAAATATCTCACCAAAGGCAGTGTCTGCATGTGTCTCTTTCATTTATGACATTTTGCCATTGTGCAAGGACTTGATGAATTATGAAAATGGCAAAGGAGCTGCTAAATGGTGACTGTGTGACAACTGAGAGTAAGCAGACTCCCTATCAGAGGAGCCAGCCGGGAGCTCTGCCTCTGCTCCTTGCCTTCAGGAGACCTGCCCAGCATCTCTTGCCTTGACAGATCTTGGAAAATATAGCATGGGAGCAGCAGGTCAAATAACACCCAGGCCTGTAATTCCAAGGCAGTTGTTATTTTCCCAATCTTATATCTTAGGTGACATAAAAGACTTGGTAGTTTAGAAACAACTATTGAACAAACTGTTAATAACTCCATCTGCATAGAATTTTATAGTTTTCCAAGTTGCTGTCATATCCATTTGTTTTGTTTAATACTCACAGTGATGAGTATGAAGTGTGTAATTGTATCTCTAGTTTATGAATTTGGAGTTAGTTATACACTATGAGAAGTTCAGTAGCTTGCCCAAGATTATAGAAGATTGAAGGGCAAATACAAATCACAACTGAATTATGGTCTACAGAGAAGGCTCAGGGGATAAAGTGTTTGCCGCATCATACAAGGACCTGTATTAGAATCCCCAGAACACATGCAAAGTCAGACATGTAATTCTCTAATCTCAGTGTTCCTTAAGGTTTCATGGGAGTTGTAAAGGGGGAGTTGTTGAAAGCCATTTAGCATGGCATAAACAAATGGAATAACAAGAGAATTTATGGTGGTGTGGTGGCTTAAAGGAGAATTTCCTCATAGGTTCATATATTTGAATGCTTACTTTCCCGTTGGTAGAACTGTTTGGGAAGAATTAGAAGGTGTGACCTTATTGGAGTAGGTATGTCATCTGAGGAAGTTTCAAAGGCCCGTGCCATTCCCAGTTAGCTCTCTGTAACTCTTACTTGTGGATAAGGATGTCAGCTCTCAACTGCTGCTCCAGCACCATAGTGACCCACCTGTTACTATGTGCCTTGCCATAATGATCATGGACTCTAACCTTCTACAACTGTGAGCCCCAAATTAAGTGGCCTCTTTTATAAGTTACCTTGGCCATGATATTTTGTCATGGTGGTAGTAAAGTAACTAAGACAGGTACTAATTTTGTCAAATTGATGGAATCTAGAATCAACTAAGAGAAATTCTTTAGGCAAATCTGTGAGGGTATCCAGAAACTGATGCTAGAAGAGCCTCACCCAGAATGGACAATGCCTTCTGGAAGCAGCCCAAACATAAAGTAGGTCCAAATGAGTCTCGATTGCCTTTATTCTGATTTTCCTTGTGCCTTGCTGGTGAATGCTTTTGGCCTGTTGTTGCCTTGGTAGCTGCCACACTCCACTGATATCAGAACTTGCTATGCATTCTGAGGTGGACTGAATGCAAGTGTCTCTTCAAGAATCCTCTAAGCCACAAATTGGGACTGCTTAAGACACACAACCTTGTGGACTTGATTGCCTATTAGGTTCTTAACCTATTAAATTGGCAGATAACATTGTTGGACAACAAATACTCTTTGTATTATATATTTATTCTGCTAGTTCTATTACTCTACAGAACCCTAAGACAGACCATGTCTCAAATATGATTGATGGTTAAATCTCCCACCAGAGGTTGTCCTCTGATACATACATGTGTGCTGTGGCAAGCTTGGCACATACATGCACACTCACACATATACACAGAAAGAGAGAGACAGAAACACAGAGACAGAGATAGAAAGATAGAGAGACAGAGACAGGGAAAGAAACAGAACTGGATTGGACTCCAAGGCTCTCTTGCTGCCTAAGTTCCAGTGAAGATCCCCCTTAAAGCAAGCTTCACTGTCTTTAAGCGGTACTCACTGCTTCCAAATTGGTTCAAAATTCTTTGGGCTCTGAATAAACAAGATGCTGAATGCCCCAATCCACTTTATAAAGATATAGTCAATTCTGTCTCAGTGAATTTCTTTACCTACTCAGCTTCGTGGTTTTATTATTTTTCAGAAAATAGTTTAGGTTTGGAAAAACTTGAAAAACTGTAAAAATCGGCATTTTTGAAAGCATTATCCCACCTACTGCCTATTCTGAAAACTGTGAAACTCTCTATAGTCTCCCCCACCCCCCACTCTGTTGAAGTGCTCTATGGCTTCACAAGGTTAGGCAATGCTACCCTTAACTAATGAATGCCAATTGTAAAGAAGCTAACATGAATAAGAGTGTATATAATGGGGAATATTATGGGATCTTTAATTCATGAATTTCCTAAGGAGGAGATTATATTCAGTATACTCATGCTTGTTTAAAATGTAACTTCTTTAAAAGAAAAGAAATACTTCAACAAAATTTTGTTCTATAGAACACAGCTTGGGAGCTTTGTCTTGTCACAGCTGGGGAATGCCCCAGAAATCACTTATTTCAGCTTCTGCATAATATACATGAAAGCCACAGAAGAGCAAACTGCTCTTTCACAGAATAAGTGTCACAGCTCAGGATCAGATCCAAGGCCTCCTGACTAACAGAGTGACACTTCCCATCACGCACTCCCTTATAGGAATGGCTATAAACCGATACTACAAAAACGGTTTGGCCACTTGAGACATATTTAGGATAGGCATCCTGCTAGCATTCATCTAGGCAATGTAGAGTAAAATGGCTCTCTCAATCTACAACATTTATTTGCTAGTTTATTTACCATAAATTCAATAGATTTTAAAACACTGTTGGTTTTCTGAATTCATCAAGGGAAGTGAATCCTATAAAACAATTTGATGTCTTGTTTCCTTTTATATACATTAGCACCTTTATGAAACTATGAGCATGTTTTAACATGAAAACCAAAAAGTCACATGAGTGAATGCCTACTCTAGGCTAACCCCTTTGTCTACAATGTCCTCATTTATTTCCCAAGATAAATTAAATATTAGCTTCCTTTCTGATGGGATACAAATTAGCTTGCGAATGTCAAAGTTCAAGGTCTCCTGGCCAATGTGTAGAGGAATAAAGATTGCAATATAATTCTGCCTAGACAATCAATTCATTATTTTATGGGATATTTTTATTGTTTAAAAATTTTGTATACGCATATGTTTTGATCAAATCTACTTCCTGTTCCTTCTTCTCCAAGTCTTGCTTTACTTCCTCCTCTACTGTCCCCTCCCAATTTTATGCTCTCTCTCTCTCTCCTCTTTGTCTCTCAGTGTCTCTCAGTCTGTCTTTCTGTCTGCCTGTCTCTCACTGTCTATCTCTGTCTGTCTGTCTCTCCCCTCACCTTGCTCTCTCTCTTATTTAAATCTGTTAGCCTGAAAACTCAGAATTTGTTAATCTTTCATCCTTATTTACTGGAGGTAGGATTAAAATGTGATTACATCAAATACAACAAAATAAAGATATCTGGGATATCAACGAGTGTTTCTTTACTGTTCTCACTAAAGAACAATTATGTAACTTAATATTTTCCTATTTTGTAGGTGTATAGCACACACCTGACGACAAATGTCACCATGAGTAAAGAAGGATGTCCGTAAGTTATCGTTTTTGTTTTTGTTCTTTAATCTCAAGTTACATGTAAAGTCACAACACAGGCATTGGTCATGTATGTTGACTAGGCATGTAGAAAGCTGAACTTCTTTAATGGAAATACAAAAATTTATGGGATTGAAAACTGCTCTAGGAAATTAAAACATGATTTCACTTATTAATAGTCACTAATGGTGTATAATCAAGGAAGCAACTAACACACAAATAAATAAACAATTAGCTGGCTTATCTGATATGAAAGTAGTAGATAATTTAGCCCTTTATTCATTATTCTTAGCTGCTGGGCCCTTTACCTTTCAATCCTATAATAGAAAAGAGGAATATAAATGGAATAGTTTTATATTAAATTATATTTTAATTAGTCTTGGTGAGTTTATGCTTACCTTTTATTTTAAATTTTGTTTGTATCTACATTTTCATTCAATATTTGCATAAAGTAGACACTAAACCATTAAAATACTGTAAGTCACCCACTTATTCAGACATCCAGTTTGTCAGAAATTTGTGATAAAGGCCACAGAGAAGCTAGAAATCTCCACCATAAAGTCCTGCCATAAAGCACTTAAGGATTCATGCAGATCTGTATTCAAATTCGTAGTTCTTTTTTTGTGTGTGTGTTGTTTTTCAAGACAGGGTTTCTCTGTGTAGCTTTGCACCTTTCCTGGATCTCGCTCTGTAGACCAGGCCAGCCTCGAACTCACAAAGATCCACCTGGCTCTGCCTCCCGAGTGCTGGGATTAAAGGCATGTGCCACCACCACCAGGCTTCGTAGTACTTTTTAAACAGAGCTATCTGTTTTCTCAGCCTCTGGTAGATGAATGGAAGTAAATAAGAAGAGGTTAAAAGTGATGAGGCAGGGAATGTACAAACATAAAGCTAATTCCTAATAGTCTGTTTCTACACTTCCCCAAACCCAGGTTCATTGATGGCTGTCATAGTTTTCAAGAAAGGGCTAGACATCTTGAGCCATGCTTGGCATGTTCTCATGAAGTCTTATTTTAGGAAAATTGTGTTTAAATTCATGTAGCTATAAAATAACCATGTCTGCATATCAGATTTTATGTGTGCATTCTTTCTCATTGAATAATGGTACCTTAATTCTCCTACTCATTGGCTATGAGACATATAACTACTTCATTATTTTATGGAATATTTTTGATTGTTTGAGAATTTCATGCATTGATATAGCCACTGAAAAACAGTCCTGGAAAAGGATATGGAATTTGGTAGGAAGCAAAAAATGGAGGATGTATTTTGAGAAGAATGAACTCCATGAGTTTTAATGAGTTGAAATAGAAGAGAAACAGGCTAAGATTTTGGGTATGGATGCAGTTAAGCCAAAGTTGGAAGTGCCCAGAAGCAAGGATCCAAATTTTCAAGTTTTCACTTATTGTTGAAGTTTCTTCCTATGCTACACACAATGAATCCACTCTATAGTGCCCCTCAGTAATTTCCTCATGCAATGATCAATGGTTATGAGACTAGAGTTATGTAAATTGGAAACACTTCAGATAAAAAAAATGAGAATGAAGAGGCTAAAGATTTCACTCAAAGACAGTTCATGATGTCATCTGGTGGCAGGGCCAAATTTCACCCCTAGAAATGTTAGGCCAATGTTTGTGTGTGTTTAGCAAACTTCACTAGTTTAGGGGAATGATCCCCATAGGGGAAAAATAAGAAGTAGAAAGAAGTGAACTATGGCTTTTAACTTGATCTATGACTATGCAACAATGGTTTGCATTACTGGATAGGTTTATACAATAAAGAAATAAATAATAAGCACATATTACTTATCAGTGAAAATAATGAGACAATTAATTGGTTATAATCCTGAAGACAACATCTTTTATATTCTATGAATTATTGCTTTTCCTGTCCATGTGACAAGATATATCTGGCATAAATAAGCTAATGGTGGAAGGATTTACTTTGCTTCTTGATTTCACAGATTTCAGTTCAGGATGTTTGGCTCCACTGATTTCAGACCCCTGGTGAGGCAGAACATCATGCCTGCTGCACTGTAGTTATAGGAGGCTGTTCATTTCATGGTGGGCAGAAGGACAGCAGGCAGCAGGTATGACCTTCAAATTCTCTATCCTCCCATCTAGATTCTACAAATAAGGCCCAAGTCCTAAAAAGTCTAGAGTCTCCCAAAATAGTCCTGTCAACTGGGAGCTGAGTTCAAAACACAAGAGAGATTTTATATTAAAACTATAACACCCTGTTCTGTTCTCACGTAAAAGATAAAACCATAACTAAGAAGGTCTAAACTATTTCCTACCATGGTATGGATTCAAGGACTGGAGTAGGATGAACTCTCCCCTACTTTAATATATTAACTCTCTTATACTCCACTAAATAAACTAAATTTAATGAAAGAAAACAGGAAGCCATACAGAAATAGGAAATGAGTATTTGATGTTAATGGCAGACAGCCTTTCATCAACACTTATCATCAGCTGTGTGTACATCCTTCTGTCTTTAAAATAGAACACCATAGAGCCTGATATTGCTCCTATCACTATGTAATTAGCTGTGGTGACACAGAGTGTTAAAAGTCTTTACTGTATACAAACTTCTGATATTATCTAAACTATTTGTGTGCATATATGAATGTATAGGGAGGCAAATATGTATGTATGGTTTCATGTGTTTGCAGGTGTATATAGAAGCTGAGCTCACCCTCAAATATTGTTCCTTTGAAGCTGCCCATGCTGTTTTCTGAGACAGTATCCCCTAAAGAGACTTGGAGCTCATCTACTGGGCTAGGCTGGCTGAGCTGGAACTCAGGTCTTCATGCTTCCCTAGTCCTGGATTATAAGAAACTGTCACCATGAATGTTGAGGATCAAACTCAGGCTCTCATGCGTAGACAGCAAGTGCTTTACCAGCTGAGCCATCTTCCTATATCATCTCATTTCTATAATGATTTGGGGGCAGCCAACTTTCTATTTTACCAAAACTAAAGAAGATACAGGTACAGTTTGCATAGAGAGAAAAAACTAATGGGGGGACCCAATTGACAATAACCTCATATATATCTTAGAATAAATTTAACCAAAGAAGTTAAAGACTTATGAGTAAGAACTTTAAGACACTGAAAAAATAATCTGATCAAGAGAGCAGAAGATAGAAAGGTCTCCCATGCTCCTGGATAGGTAGGATTAATAGTATGAAGATGTCTACCCTGCCAAAAGCAAACTACAGATTCAGTGCAGTCCCCATCAAAATTCGAATGTAATATTTTTACAAAAACTAGGAAATTAATGTCAAATTATTAGTAATATCCAAGAAACTGGCTTCTACAAAGTCATATCTGGCTTTTCAAATGATATGGTTGAGGGAATGACAGTAATTACTATTTTGAAGCCTGGTCTAGGGGTTGAGCATTTTACTAATTCTGCCTAAGACTTGGTATGAGTTACTAGTAAAACTGGTGATTTCTTCATATATCGTAGTGATGTTGAAGCATCATCCCCTTTCCTCATCTGAAGAGAACACCAGGATACGATAGAGACCCACGTCTGAATCATTCTCAGCTGTGAAACACTGCTCAGTTCAAATCCTTTATGTCTTACTTTTGTCATCAATGATGTGTGCTCTCCAGCTGGCCTACCCTAAAAGAATGGGTTCGGGTTCAAAATGAAATAATGATAAGAAAGTGCACTAAATCCCATATAAAGGTGGAAGTCATTAAAAGCTCCACACAACAGTCTAGCACAATGCAGCCATATTAAATGTTTATAGAATATAACCCAGACAAGGGGCTGGTATTGCATAAGGTTAGAGTACAGCTCCTGAATCTATGTCTCTCAGTTCCAAAGCCAGCCCTACAATGTAGATCAATAAATTGGACAGGTTACTTCTCTTCCTTGTGTCTTTTTTCTCAGATACAAAACAGAGAAAGGGAGATTTGTCTTTCAGTTTTTGCAAAGATGAAGCAAGACTTTCCACAGAAAATAAACAGCATTATATGGCCCACTAGTAAGTGTCATTAGATAGCAAGTATGGTAATATCCTTTTCCTAAGGTTCAAGTGACTAGCAATGAAAGTGAGGCACAGACTTAAAAAGACTAAAAAGATTATATGGTCTTCTGGTAGCCTATTCAGTGGTGTGTGTGTGTGTGTGTGTGTGTGTGTGTGTGTGTGTGTGTGTGTGTGTGTGTGTGTGTTAATGTATATGGACAAAGGTGCTTTAAGTCAGTAGCTTCTGTTCCATCTTATTTCTGTAGTCTAAGGAAAAGCAACAATGCCAGGAAACTTATCCAAGAATATACCAAGCCTGCCCATTTCCCCTTACCATTCCACTGCAGTAGTATCAAAAGAGTATTAAAAATAATGAAGAGCAGGAGAAACAAGTTTAAAAATAGGGCAGAACGTGCTGTACATTCCACTGATTTCATCCTGGCCGATAGGATCACTGGACAATTAAACTCATGCCGATGCTGTTACTTTCTGTCTCATGTGTTCCTTCCTCCTTCCCCAACCTCATGAACTTGGAGTTTTTCCAGCATCCAAGTGTCCCTTCTTTCTTGCAGGCAGGTCTGACCAGCTCTTTCCGGTGGGTCCACAGGAAATCTTCCTGCCCTTCTTTAGCAGCACCTTGTGTGACACTACAATTGCTTGCTTATCTGTGGATTTCTCTTTCAAGAATGTCAGTTCCTCAGAGAAAAGGACTCCACTCATCTTGAAGTCCTGGAAGCAGCCACTGGCAATACATGCTTATTGAAGAGTACTAAATTGTTTTCTTCTTAATTGCAATAATGTGCCTTATGATTTTAACCCCATTTGAACAAAGTTTAAAATTCAGTCTATAGAGCCATGTGGTACATAAAGCCATGCATGCCTTTAATCCCAGCTCTTGTGGGATCTTCAGATCTCTGTGAATTTGAGGCCAAGCTGATCTACATAGTGAGTTCCAGATCAGCCAAGGCCACATAGAGAGATCCTGTCTCAAAAACACTAATAAATTTGAGTCAAAACATTCTCTTAACCAAATGTATTACTCATGGTATGTTATGTAATTCCTCTTTTTGAATATTTAATTAAGAGGTTTTAGTACTGACTTCTAAGCAAAAGGATTAAAAGAAAGAGAGATAGAAAGAAATACATGCTTTCGAGCATGTCAGCTAATCAAAGAAAAATGGCTGTTTTATAGATTTGTAATGACATGTAATAAGCATCTGCTAATCTTTACAATGATAAAAGCATTTTCATTTTATAGGAATATCTCTCAAGAGCACTTAACTTACTGCCAATATTTTATAAGGAAGCTTATGACTTAGATTTTTTTAGCAGGACTTGGAAGAATCAAATTTGGTTGCTTATCAATATTTCTCTTAAATAGATGGACCAGGCCTTTCTCCTCTGCCTGCTATTAGCAATTATCCTTAAGTAATGAATTATATTTATTGCTCAAAATAGTCTCCTCTTAGTCAAGAAGAAAAGGATGAATATTCCCTTGGCACGATTACACTGAGCTATAAAACAACTGTTTCTATTGTCTGCTCTGCTTACCTGACTTATTGGTTCAATCAGGAAGACTTTCATCTTCCTAGAAATATCTCCATCTCGTGCATTTTCTTCTCCAAAGTTTTGTACAGGCTCTTGTGAGTCTATTTGATTATTTCTCTACTTTTGCAAAGTAATTAGCAACTTGACATTTATGACCCCATAGTTATTTTTATTTATGCCTTGCATGTAACACATATAAAGTTACACGCCAAAACTGAGTAGTCATAACACATGTTTTCTCAATAGCCATAGGCACTAGCACTGCATTTTATAGGAAAACAACCACTTTCCCAGCAGTTTTCTTTTTAATGATATTCATTGCTTGATAGTATTTGGTTTCATAAACTGGATACATACTGCTCCTAGTTTGATATAGAACAAGATGAAGAATGTTATTGTTATCCTGATTGACAACTGCATTGACCACATGGCACAATAACACCCATGTAGTAATATTATTTGGATTATGTCATGCTTGTCTGATCATGTATGTGTTCCTAGATAAAGAATGAGTAACAATTAAAAATAAAGGCAGAAATTCATCGTACACTCACTAAACATCAAAATTATGATAAGTATGAGAGACAGAAAGAAATTAAAATTAAGTGATGGTGTTGAGAAAATAAAGAGAGGTTTCAATAGAGAAGATTATCCTCATTCTTTATAGGTAAGGAATGCTCCAAACTAATTGTATTTACTTTAAACCTAAGAGTTATCAGTGTCTCTTGACTTAACTAAATATTTGTGAATTTTCTCTTCCATGCACACCTGATGGTTATGAAAAACAGGATGCACATTTGCTTGCTGAACAATACAGTAGTGATTTCATTAAACTTGTCATTATTGATAATTGCATTGTAGGAAACTTGCCAGCCAATCACCTTCAGTACCATTCAATGTTCTCACGTCCATCTAGTTTGAAAGGCTTGCTGCACAGCTGTGTTTAAGACTGTGTAATGACTTTAAATCTAGGACACAGACTCTTTTTGCATGTCCAATCAATTGGTTAGAAATCTGATCCTGTGCTAATAGGTCCGTGCACATTAAAATTCATTCTTTGAAAATTACTGCTGAGCTGGATGCTGCATACAGCCTGAATGGTTTCAGCCTGGTTTTGTCTTTGCTTCACTTTCTAGAAAAGGTGGTATTCCCACTTTGAGAAGGATAAGCATAAATTGAAAACTAGAAAATGTTCACATACTGTCACTGTGAATTCCTAAATTAGTATTTGTTGACTAAAAACACCAGGTTCAAATTAAAGAATACCTCAACTCCTAAAGAATTTCAAGTGGACTTGGAAATGATGTATTCTTACTAATTGTAAAATTATGACTATGTGTGATGCATTAGAATGGCAATTACATTTCTAATACAAAGCACACTTGAAATAAGACTATAGGACAAGTCATTAACAAAATAAATGAGGGAGTACACCAGAAAATTAAGAATTTGATATACCAAAAGCAACATCATGCAGTTCTCTACAATATATATCTAATTAAATCCTTTTCATCTGTTTGCTACCCACACACATAGGCAAAGTTTTTAAACTCCATGTTGGAATAGTCTTATGTCAACTGCCTACCAATGTTATGACTTCTTTGGTTTTATAATCATATGTTATACACTCAGTGTTTTTATTATAGATGTCATGCTAATAATATACAGCTGCATGCTTCTAAACCCTGAATACAATCATGTTAGTCTACCTTGTTCTCATAATACTGTGACACAATATTAATCTGTGTAAACCAATGTTTGGCATGAAGCTGTCCAAATCATAATAGTGACTGGAGCATAAAAATGCCATGACATGATTATCAGACCTCAGCAAACAAGCACTGTAATTGTCACATCCTAATTTTCCAAGCTAGTGAAGAAGGCAAAATACTCTTTACCATTATATTGGTAGCATATGAATCTTACTGACCCAGTTGAATAAGTCCAGCTCTGTTAGAACTTCAGGAAATCCTATGAAAAAGGAGTGACATCTCTTTCTTGTCCTAAGAAATGTGGAGGTTATTTGTATGGCTAAAGGATGCTGGGGATGCTATGAATGTGTTGCTCTGATTGATTGATAAATAAAACACTGATTGGCCAGTAGTCAGGCAGGAAATAAAGTGTAGGCAGAATAAGGAGAGAGGAGAATTCTTGGAGGTGGAAGGCTGTTTCAGGAGACTCTGCTAACCACTGCTGCCATGAAAAGCAAGATGTAAGGTAGTAGTAAGCCACAATCCATGTGGCAACTTATAGATTAATAGAAATGGGTTAATTTAAGATATAAGAACTAGATAGTAAGAAGCCTGAGCCATTAGCCAAACTATTTAAATAATATAAGTGTCTGTGTGTTTATTTGGGTCTGAGTAGCTGTGGGTCTGAGTGGGACTGGAGAAAACTCCAACTACAAAAGGATACTGTGGTTATTAGTGAAGAGACCAAAGGTTGAACCACTTAATGATCAAACAAAAGAAGCCAATATGGAATCCTACGCTGGAAAGCACTTGGAGATGAGTGCTGTATTTTACTAATATATGTTTCTGTCCATCATGCAAGGTTTATACAGGTACTTGAACATACTTTTAAAATTGAATACATTGGTTGAGTTATCTAACAGATCACCCTTTTCTCAGAGCTGAAAGTCTTTAAATCAGTCAAGACTATAGTAATGACAAGCCTGGTTTTTCAATCACACATGTGAAAAAGCAGGATTGCTGTGTATAATGCTTTTGAACTCTAATCATTTGGAAAAGGAGACAGAATAAAAATAAATGAATATTTTTTAAAAAGAAGTTAATAAAATATATTAGCCAGAATATTAACTATCTTCAGTATGCAATTCTGAATTACCAAAGAACATAATTTCTTTGCAAATGTGTAAGAGGTAGAAACATAAACACCCATTGACATTCATAGGCTAAGAAGATGAGATTTAAAACAAATAAATAAAACAAAACAAACAAACAAAAAAAAAAAAAACCCAGAGCATCTCTGGATTATAAACAAGGGTCAGGGAATTTCTATTTAAGTCATTAGGCATTCCCCAAAACAGAGAGAGCCAAATTCACAAAGGGGCACATGTTCTTCAGACCAGAATAGTATACCTGTACTCTGTCCCTGCGAAAAGGGACAACTTTTGTAGCTGTGATTCCTGGCTCCGATTTTGCATGCATTACAAAAATATTTCTTGTACTGGGCACAATGCAAAAAAAACTTAAAAATGAACACTCTATAATTTAGAGAGTCGCTTCTCCAAAAGGTAATATCCAAATGACCCCAAAATTGGAAATATTATAAATCATTTTTTACTTATACTTTATATCTTTTCATCAAATAAAACATTTTACTATGAATGAAATATAGCACTCTTAGAAATATAAGGTAGAAAAATGAAGGGAAATATAAAATACTCATAGTTCTCAAAATTGAATCATGGTTTAGACTTCCAATTATTGGAGCATATTTCTTGTGCTTAAAGAGCAGAAATGTATTTAAAATGCTTCATCTATATTCTTGCCCAATATCTGATACATCATACTTCCTTTTAACATACTGGAGCATGAGAGCAATATTCTTTCCTAATTAACTTTAAAATTTCCTTGTTTTATACCAACTCCTGGTAATTACATTTTAATAGTGGGTGGCATAAATTTCACTGCAATATTTATGTTATGACTAGTATGTAACAGCTCAATTATGTTTTACAGAATTAAAAATTACCAATAACTGTATTTCTAACTCTTGGGGACACCAGAAGGCATATTTCAGGGATGGAGAAATAGGTTTGTGAGTAAAATGCTTGTCACATAAGCATTAGGATCCAAGTTCCAATCCTCAAGCCTATGTAAAAAGATAGGTGTGGTGGTATGTGCTTGTAATCTCAGCTTAGGAAAGGTAGAAACACGCAAAGGCCAAGGAGCTGCTGGCTCATCAGTGAACCTCAAGTGCCCATGAAACAGCTTGGCTCATAATAACAACTACAATCCAAGATAGCTGGCTCCTCAGAAATACAACTAATACAAATGTAGGTATGCATGTACGTGTGTGTGCGTGTACTTACTGTAATACAGAGCTGAAGCTCTCTCTCTCGCTCTCTCTCTCTCTCTCTCTCTCTCTCTCTCTCTCTGTGTGTGTGTGTGTGTGTGTTATTGTATAACCCATTGAGAATGACATTTCAGTTTTAAGTAATCCATAGAGAAGGAGCTCTCTAACAAGGATGGACTACAGAAGCCTTCCATTAGAATGTGAGTGGCTGTCAAAGGCAGATACAGGAAAACGCAGCTCTCACAGTCTAGGGTTTCAGTCATCACAAGGGATAATAATGAAATAAGGAGATATAAACATATAAAAGAAAACCGGCAGCTTTGCCAGCCACCTGCGAGGCTCCGGCGTGTTTGGAAGTGCGGAAATATTACCATTTCAAGGGTCCCTGCCTTCCTCTTTCTTCTATACGAACTGCCACCTGTGCAATTTCTGCAGAACACTTCAGATGTCTGCACACTTACCTGAAAGAAAAAAAAAAAAAATTAAAAAAAAAGTTAACCATACTTTCATGTTGAGTTTGTTTTTACAAACTTAATTACATAACAAAAAACATTGATGGGCTACACAATAGGCACTCCTAAAATGTCACATAAGCATCAAATTTTTGTAAATCAAATTCTCTTTTCCCTTCTCTTGATCACAAATGTAACTGTTTTGTGAAACCTGATAGTGTATTGACTATTATTTGTGATAAATCTCTTTTTTTTTTTTTTTTTTTTTTTTTTTTTTTTTTTTTTTTGATTTTTTGAGATAGGGTTTCTCTGTGTAGCTTTGCGTCTTTCCTGGAACTCACTTTGTAGACGAGGCTAGCCTTGAACTCACAGAGATCTGCCTGGCTCTGCCTCTTGAGTGCTGGGATTAAAGCATGTGCCACCACTGCCCACCCCCCCTTTTTTTTTCAGGATACTGAGACTGAAACTTTGCCTTTGCACATGTTAGGCAAGTGGTCTGAAACTGAGCTATCTCCCAGTCATATTTTTATTTTATTTACTTTACTTTTTATATAGGATATCAGTTCAATCTATGTTTGTACATGTGTGTATGTGTGTGTGCTTGTGCATGTATCTCTTGTAATACAGAGGTGAAATTGTATGTGAGTGTCTGTCTTATTGTACAATCCATTGAGAATGACATTTCAGCTGTCATTCATGCTATAGTCCAGGCAGTTCTTAAATTGCCTGCACTTCCATCTCAGCCTCCACATAGCTCAGCTTGAAACCAATTATTCAAATGTCTTACCTATACTATACTTATTTATGCTATCAGAAACAAGGTCTCAATCCAATTCAGAAGGAAGTGAGACTTGCTGCATATCTCCCCATCCATTTAATTAGTCACTTACTGTCTCCTTTATCCAGAAAATAGATCTTAGTTATTCATTGTCTCCCTTATCCACAAAATAGATATTGGCCCAAATCATTTGCCAATCTATGTGATGGATCTGGATGTTGACCCAGGCAAGACACTTTCCTTGACCTAATAATTCAGTTTGCACCAAATCATCCTTGCCAGTAAGGAGTGCATTTATTGAACAGGACTACGAGAGAAGGCTTTTACTCCTTGGCTCCCAAGCATGCCTGAATGATTAAAAGAAAAGCACTATCTACCATTGGCTGTTGGTTTTGTTTGATTCATTTCTGAGCCAGAAGAAATGTGGTCAATGACAAAAAAGGGTACCTCGGGGATATAATAGTAAACTGTTTCTGAAGAGGTTGCCAAGTCATCAAGAGAGAATTACTGCCTAGAAAACAGGTACCTACACACCACTCCCAGCAGTCTCTAGCATCAACACCACAACATATGGCATGTCCCTCTGTTCCTTCAATGATATATATAAAGGTTCTTGGCTTAGCTAAACTTTGGCTCCTTGCTTTTCTCCATGAGAACTATTACTACACTCCATTGATAATTTCTAATTACTACCCAGACATAATCCATTTTATACTACAAGACAAATGAGCCAAATTGGGTCCTAATCCCTGGGGCAAACAGAAAATGAAACATCACTTTGCATTCCAGATGAGTGCTGTAGTGGAGTTCTTGAGGACATACCCACTAGCATTTCTCTCTGCCACTGGATATTACAGGTTTATAATCTATCTTAGCATCCACAGTCAGCTTTGGAAGCTCTTGGCTTTTATCCCACCCAATCTGTAGAAAGGGATTCGGTTCTTTTCAGTGGGCATGAGACAAATGAAGCTGTTGTCATCAAACAATAGAAGTTACTCTATGGCCATGGCAGGGGGTGGGAGATGAGCAAAACCACATTACAGCTTTGCATGTAGCCAATGTGTGGGTGCTGGCTGAGCCAGCACACTAGTAAATGAGAAAGTCTGGACAAGAGCTATCAAGGGAGGTGGCTGCCAAAATGAACACATTTAGAACCACAGCTAGCAGTGTATCAACAGTTTTCTACTTTTCATGGCATTTACTCAATTGGGAAGGAAGATATGTTTTTTTATTCATTTATTTGCATTAATTTTTCAATTATTTCTTTTATTTTGGGGGATCATAATATAATTACTGCACCTCCTCTTCCCTTTCTTCCTTCCAAACCCTTCCATATGCTCTCTGCTTGTTCTCTTTACATTTCTTGGCCTTTCTTTTCAATACATACATATATCATATATACATGGTTCTTATATATAAATACCATCAGCTCAGACTACATAATGTTACCTAAATATACATATTCATGACTTTTTAACATAGGCATTTTAGTCATCTTTCATTCATTAATTATGAAGTTAGAAGTTTTAAAATATTTAAAAACTCTGAGATGTCTAAAAGAAGTTCATACATTTATAAAACCCACTTTTAAAGACCATATGACTATCTTAAGACTGCTGAAGAACTATGGATGTAATCTTTATTTCCCATACTACTATATTAATTATTGTGTCACCAAATGAAAATAAATAGCCTTTAACAATTATCTATATCAAATAGGCTAGCATGTTTAAGCCTCTGTCAGCATTAACACAAGATTATGTTTGATATAAATTTTATATTTAGACTTGTGAGGAAAGAAAGCACAATGCTTAATGTTTATGGAATTATTTACTCATTTATACTTTCACTTTTATTAAACAATTTTGTTGTTAATTAAAAAAATGAGATCCAATCCTGTGCTACACATGGGGTCACAATACCACAGTCACATTTATTGTTTAACGTACTGACCCTCTAATGGGTGATAAGCTACGGGCCAGTATATTTTAATTTAGCCTTAAAAGGGTCATAATAAGGCTATAATAATAATATTCATTTAATGAAGCTTGATGACTACTTTCACATTTATAAGGTTTCAAATCCTCATTAAAATGGCAAGCAGTTTTGGGTAGAATCATCAGAGGTAATCCATCCAACCCTGTAGGTAGCACTGTGTGTGATTAAGTGAATAGACTCCAGAATCATAATACTAAGGTATAAACTACAACCTTAGTCTAATCAGGGTAGATATATCAGCTATTAAACTACATTTACCTCAGTTTCTCCTGTAATATAGTCCAGTAGTTAATTTTGATTGTCAACTTGATAAGATGAAAGATTGGTAACGTGCACTTCTAGATGTATCTGTAACTATGTTTACAGTGACAATATAATCATGAGAGTTCTGATTTACTAAATTTCCACTGATGGACTTTAAATTTAAATAGACTACAAGGAAGAAGTGGAAATTTAGGAATTGAGGTCAGGACACAGGAAATAGGTCACTGAACATGTATCCTTGATGGGCATATTTTGGCCTGCCCAGTTGTATCTGTATAACTCTACTTCTTGCCTACTGTGAGTGAGAGAACGTTACTCTTCTCACATTCTTGCTGACATGATGCTCTGCCTCACCACAACCCAGAAACACTGAAGCAAAGCAAACCCTGGTCCACCTCTCCAAAACTGTGAGCTTAAAAGCAAACCCTTTCCCCTTTAAATTGGTATTTATTCACAAAACAAGGAAAGAAAGTCCGACTAATGTACATAGTAGTAACACCTGAACCTGCACCACGAAAATGTTGAGCTTATTTCTACTCATATTAGGCATGTCTATAGAAACTCTTGAATACTTGCTTCTTCTTGGTAACCTCACTAGCATTTCCTTTGACATATTTTAAGTAAGGTAGGCTAGAGGCAGTATCCTACATATAAGAATGTTTTAAGCCGGGCGGTGGTGGCGCACGCCTTTAATCCCAGCACTTGGGAGGCAGAGCCAGGCGGATCTTTGTGAGTTCGAGGCAGCCTGGGCTACCAAGTAGTTCAGAAAGGCGCAAAGCTACACAGAGAAACCTGTCTCGAAAAACCAAAAAAAAAAAAAAAAAAAAAAAGAATGTTTTATTTTGGACACAGAATCAACTGTTGTATCTTCTCTAGGGTAATAGCTGAGGGAAGTCACTGGAGAAAGACATTGTACTGAGAGATAAGAATAGCAGTGATGAACCACACTCATGCATTCATAGTTTACCAAGCCCTTCATAGGCATCAACAGATTCTTATGGTGAGCTTGGAAAGGACTGCAATAAAAATATTGAGAGAAGTATAGATAGAAGCTCACATGCATTCATATGTAATCTTTATGTGCCCAAGGCAAGGGCAGCATTCTGGATCTTAACATCCCTTGAAGAATGAGTTGGAAAAATTCAATGCCTTAACCTGGAAATAAACTAGGCATTTTTTTTTTTGTCTGTTAATCACAAAGTGATACAGTAAAGTTTTAGTAGTATTTCAGTCTGAATTTGTTCCACTGGTAAGTAGAGGAAATATTAGGGAGCTGGAAGATAGTTTAGCAGGTAGAGGCTATTGTGCATAGACTGAAGACCTAAGTTATATTCCCAGGTCCTGCAGGTGGCCAGGAAAGAAATGACGATGGATAACTATTCTCTGATCTGGACACAGTGCCCTTGCATGCATATTTTGCACATATATACAAACATATCTATATACATACATACACATGCTTAAATAAGTAAATAACTAGAAAAAAAGTATTAGGAGAAAGCATGTCCTATCTAATAACTGAGACAGGAATCTAAATGGAAACCTATATGACACATGTCTAAACAGTTTTTATTCATGGCAAAGTATTGCTATGTAGCTTTGGCTGGCCTGAAACTCACTATGTAGACCAGGATGTTCTTAAACTCATATAGATCAGCCTGCCTCCTCCACCTGAGTGCTGGAATTAAAAATATCTGCCACCATGCCAGGCTCATATGTCTAAATATTTTAACATTATAAATCATGATATCATGACAACTTGGTAAATAAAAATTAAATCCTTCTACCATCATATATATTATATAATATGTATAATTAATATAATATATATTATGTGAGTGTTTGTGCCTGTGTGTGTTTGAAGACCACTTAAAACTGAGATATTTCAAGCCTCTTGAATTTCTAAGTACTTACAACCCTGATCCCTGACTGAAGGCATCCTCTCATTTCTCTCTACTCCTGGCTTATTCATTACTGTTAGAAGACTCACATCTAATTAGAATCCCCAAGACTACACACCTCAGTTTCATCTACACGCAGTGACCCTCTGTGATGCCTCTATTCTGCAGGAGAAACCAATAGCAGTATGGTCATCCCTTGACAGAACAAACCCAGGGAAGAGACACATAGATCCTGAACTCAATCTTATGGCTGTTTAGATAAGAAACATCACATTCCTTTGAACCAGAGTAATAATTTAGAAGAGGTAATATGGACGGACAATGGTGGGTATCATATTTGTTGGCTCCCTGAAAACATTTCTCAGTTTTTGAGGAGGAGTATAACTGATACAAGCATGCTGAATGACATCAACTCATGAGTTAAGATCGATACTACTCCACAGAATCTTGGGAAACACCCCTCATAGAGAAATTAAAAAAAAAGATGCTTTTCTTAAAATAAAGTCATTATTGCCTTCCAAATGCACATTGAACATCAGCCTTAAAAAAAAAAAAAAAAAAAAAAAAAAAAAAACTAACCAGGCAACACTAATTACATCCACACCACCTCTCATTGTGGCCATTGTTTTGTTGTTTGCCCCTCCCCCCGCCCCGACTCTGACGACTCTGACATAATTCTCTGGGTTTCAATAGCGATTTTGTCCTGTGGAGAGTGTAATGAGGCAGCTGCTTAACGGTTGCAGATAATGAACATGACGACAATTTAACCCAAAAAAGTTTCCTCCAAGGAACTTTGCACACATGAAGAAGAGTATGTTCAGGTTGGGAATTGCCAGTGCCCTTGACCTGCTATGGGGTCCGCCACCCTGTGATCAAGCCCTGCCTTCCAAGTCTCAGGAGAACCGGTGTACGAAAACCAAGACATCAAAATTGCAACAAACAAGTTACTCTCTGCTGACTCATGACTCTGATACCTGGAAAGATGAATTTCATAGGAAATCTCCCCCTTGAAGTTCAACATAAATCAAAATCATAAATAAGTAATATTATGTAAGTACTAAATGGACCTGGCATCCTTACGATAGTTTAATCAAAGCTTCAGGTATTCTCAAATTAGATTTGTTTTGATTTTCTTCAGGCTCCATTTTTGACTTTATGATAATGAAACAAAAGCTTCTCTGAAAACAGATGAAACTGAATCATGGCTACCTAGGGTAAATGCCTTTTACATTTGCCCCAAAAGTCCTTGCAAACCTAATGCAAACACAACAATGGCAGGAAACTTCTAGAGCCTTGTTAAGTAACCATTAATTATTCACTGAAAAAATTCATTGCTTGTGAGTAGATATAGGCCTTGGGGGCAGGCACTGAAGACTTTTTTTTTTAATTGGTTGAGGCTGTTGGGGTATAATTACATTTATTTTTAAGCCAAGAAAGTCTGTTACCAAAATACTACAAAAGGCAGAATTTAATCTAGCTTGCATTATCTACAGAAATTGGCTACCCTATATACATGCATATTATGAGCCTGAGTGATAGTAACACACATCATGTGTGTGTGTGTGTGTGTGTGTGTGTGTGTGTGTGTGTGTGTGTGTGTCTATACTGGTATACTAGAAATTATTTGTGTAGCTGATACTTTGAGGATATATAAACATTATGGAAATGTTTCAATGCTAGAGACCTATAATAAGGATAGTCTTACTTGATAATTTATAATTTAACAAAAAATTATAATGAACTCCTTTGATTCACAAGACAGCTTTACATAATGCTGTGTCCAGGGAGTCAGACTTCACCATCTATTCTCTCCAGTTGTCCTATACAACACCTATAAACTACAAATGAGGAGTTCCCTCCATCAATAAAGAAGGGAATAGGCAGGGCCAAGATGCAACCTCTTGTGCTTTCTCCCATCACACTCTCTGGAGGTTACAGGAAGAAGTAAACAATTTTGCATATATTAAATCACAACTCCTCACCTGGCATCTCACTTTCTCCCAAGACTAGAGGATGAGAACATGGAAATGCTGTGGGATGTCTTTCTGTATGCTGTGAATATGTGTTGCTCTGATTGGTTGATAAACAAGGCTATATTGACCTATGGCAGGGCAGGATAAAGCCAGGCAGGAAAATCCAAGAGAGATGGTGGTAGGAGAAAGGAGAGTGAAGCAGATGCTGCTTCCAGGAGAAGTAAGATGTAAAGTACTGGTAAGCCACAAGCCATGTGACAAGGTATAGATTTATAGAAATGGGTTAATTTAAGATATAAGAGCTAGCTAGCAAGAAGCCTGTCATGGCCATAGTTTAAAAATAATATATGCCTGTGAGTGTTTATTTCTGGACACAGGAAAACTTCCAACTACATGGAAAAGCATAATTTGCCCTGCTGGTTACAAAAGCAGGCTAGTCTCAGGCAACTCTCCTTTTCTCTCATTTTTATCTTCTCCATTAGCTTCATAATCACCTCTTTTTTTTCTTTATACAACTACTCCTATGTTCCAATTCCCTAATCTTATTGGCACATATATATATTGTTTTCTTTAATCTTAAGGCCACCAAAGAGGAAGATGCCTTACACTTTAACTGTCACTGAAACTTTACACATGCCCATTTTCTAGTGCTCTGACAACAAATCAGAATGAGCAGAGGTTACCATCTGGGATCAAAGTTGCAGGAACAAGGATCTTTAGTAAAGTAAGCCTCCCCCATCTTCTTGCCTGTATATTATGCCTTAATGACAAAACTTTTTATTGACAGTATTTAATTTACTTTTCTCTTTGAGACTGGGTTTCTCTGTGTAGCCCTGACTGTCCTGAAAACTAGGCTAGCCTCGAATCCAGAGATCAGCCTGTCTCTGTTTCCCTCAACAACAGTTCCATCAAGCTCTTTAGAATATTTAGCCTGCATTCTTTAACACATGCCTGCTTCCTGGTGCTTGAGCTTGTTTCTACCCTTTCCCTATCATTTTTTAAAAATATTTATATTTTACTACTAAACTTAAGAAAATGGTATTTGCTAAGGCTACACAGCTAGTGAAGGGCTGAGCTCATGCCCAGTGTGGTTATGCATGCCTTTAAATACAGCACTCAGGAGGATGAGGCGGGAGGATGGAGAACCTGATGTCAGTCTGGGGTACCTAAGAAGATCCTTTCTCAAAGCAAAGCTAGACAAAATAAAGTCCAGTAAAAAAACAACCACAAAGAGACTGGTCCCAGCATTAATTCAGTTTCCTGAGGAGGAAGACCCGCCTAGGAGCCACTCTGCATTCCTGTCTCCAGGAAACATTTTGTTCCTCACCATCTGCTGTACACATTTTTTTTTTCTTCATCCCATCTATAAACCACAAGTGGAAAAAATGCAGCGAAGCATAAAGCAGTGGAAGGAGCAGGGATTTATGAATATTTTCTTCAGTATTAGAGCAATTGGTGTGCATGTGACAGAATGAAGGCAATTCCTACGCTTGCCCCTTGTGTTCTTCACCAGAGATTTGGATGCTGCACAAGGCACAGATCAGGCCCTGTGACCGAGGTCTTTTCTCATATATGCATGTACCTATTATGTAGGAACTGTCCCAAGCTTAATTTTGCTGAAGTGCTATTCAAAGCACACCCAGATTTCACTTGTAACAAATCTGGCTTCATTCATTACACCCAGACAGCCAAGGTGTTGCTTCTTTAACAGCTGCATCATCTCCGCAACTCTAGTGCTCCATCACAGGCATCCCCCCCTCACCCCGCCCCTTCTCTTTCCAGCAAAACTGGAGAAGTAAATCACATTATAAGCCTTGGCTCCATAAACTATGTCAATTTTGTTGGAAACAATATTAAATATGGAAATTCTCCCTCTTTTCCTTAATCCATTACATTTTCTAACCTCAGTCACAGTGATCGTTGAAAGAAAACAACTGCAAAGGCATCTGGGTAATGTCATTATGCTAATTTACTGGCTATAATCTGTAGAAATAAAAAAGTAGTTATTAGAGTGAGGAATGATTTAAGAAAAAACATGGCAAACCTTCTCACGTCTCCCCCACACCTGCAAATTTCCTCAGCTGAGCGCTCTCTTTCTTTCTTTCTCTTGTTGACTGAAGATAGCCATAATCTGCTACTTACACTAGCCCTGATGCTTAGGAAGTACTTGATAGGCATGAACTTATTCTTTTTAGCAGTAAATCTTGTTCCTTCACAACTTTTACACATGTACATTATGTATTTTGTCTCTCCTTCCCATTTGCTTCTCATTTCTACCAGCCTCCTTTCTCCCTGTAGAGGGCGTGCCCTTATTTACTAGTTTGAGCCCCGATTAAACTCTGCTAAACAGTAAACAAAAGACCTTGCTCTTAGCTCTGTCCAGAAGACAGAAAAAAATGGGGGTGGTTAATATATTGTGCACCCCAATAAACTTATCTGGGGGTCAGAGAACAGGGCAGCCGCTGCATTAAATATAGGTTTAGGCAGTGGTAGCACACTTTAATCCTAGCATTCAAGAGGCAGAGATCTCTAGATCTCTGTGAGTTCAAAGCCACACTAGAAACACCCAGGCATGGTGACACATGCCTTTAATCCCAGTACCAACCATAGAGACCTGGAAGTCTGTATAGACAGGCAGTGACAAGGAAGTGAGGTAACTGAGCTAAAAGCCACTGAGAGGGCAGAACAGCATGGCGATAAAAGTGCAGGTAGACAAGAAGTAGCTGACTTTTGGAAACTGGAGAGCTGGAGAGGTAAGGTTGGTTGGTGGCTATCCCTATTTCCTGGATCTCTAAGGCTTTCACCCCTATATTTGGCTCCATGTTTTTTATTTTATAAGACCATTTAGAAATTTGTCTACAGAGGGGATTATATTAGTTTCTCTGTAAAACAGAAGGTTGCTACAAAATAATCTGAGGGCAGTTACTAGAACCATGCTTTATTAAAAAAAGGGGGATGTGGTGGCTTGCATGATAAATGTCTTCCATAGTCTTAGGAGGTTTAGGAGGTGTGTCCTTGTTGGAAGACTTGTATCAATGAATGTGGGCTTTGAGAGTTTTAAGCCTTGCCCTTTTTCTAAATTACTCTCTCTGGTCTCTGCTTTGTGGTTGTGGTTTTAGATATGAGTCCTCTGCTTTTTCAGTCTCCGTGTTCTTCTTCTACCATCATGAACCCTAACCTTCTGGAACTGTGAACCAAATAAACTCTTTCTTCTGTGAGTCGCCTTGGTCATAGTGTTTTATCACAGCAATAGAAAATTATCTAATATAGTAGGCAAGGAGGTAGCCTTTATTTGACTCTACTAAGGATCCATGCCTAGCCAATTGCAGTAAGAACAAAAAGAAAAATTGGAAATAATGACATTTTTATTTCTTCTATCCAAACATGGGTGCTTTCATGGACATGATTGGAGGTTTTTCAGTTTACTTAGTTTTGGATCATATTCTAGAAGTACTCAGAAGCTACAGAAAGCATTAGGTAATTTTCTATGGGATCTGCCTTCGCTGCCTGAATTTTCCAAATTGAAGAAGGGAGATATTGTGGTGATATTGTGTTCCCCAAAATATTGTGTACCTTAATAAACTTATCTGGGGTCAGAGAACAGAAAAGTCACTAGTTAATCAGTGATAGCACACACCTTTAACCCTAGCATTCCAGAGATAGAAATCCCTCTGTGCTGTGGGATGTTCTGTATGTCCTGTGGGAGCCCTTCCTGGGTTCTTTGTGGCGTTACCCAGCAGGTCCACATAGAGGATGATTAGGACCATGGACCTGAGTGCAGGTGTCTGAGATGGTCTGCACTTGGCTGTGCTGGGGGATGGTCTGTATGTCAAGTTGTTCTGATTGATCAATAAATAAAACCTGATCGGCTGTGGCTAGGCAGGAAGGATAGGCGGGACTAACAGAGAGGAGAAATAAAAGGACAGGAAGGCAGAAGGACTGACAGCCAGATGCCGCCAGCACAAGAAGCATGTGAAGATGCTGGTAAGCCACGAGCCACGTGGCAAGGTATAGATTTCTAGAAATGGGTTACTTTAAGATATAAGAAATGTTAGCAAGAAGCTGCCACGGCCATACAGTTTGTATGCAATATAAGTCTCTGGGTTTGCTTGGTTGGGTCTGAGCGGCTGTGGGACAAGGATTTGTCCTGACTATGGGCAAGGCAGGAAGACTCTGGCAACACCTCTGGATCTCTGTGAGTTCAAGGCCACATTGGAAAAAGCCAAGCATGGTGATACACGCCTTTAATCCCAGAAAGCCAGCCTTTAATCCCAGAGAGTGGTGGTAGAAAGCAGAAAGATATATAAGGCGTGAGGACCAGAAACTAAAAGCATTTGACTGGTTAAGCATTTGGCTGGTTAAGCATTTGCCTGGTTAAGCATGTGGCTGGTTAAGATTCAGGCTTTTAAGCAGCAGTTCAGCTGAGAGCTATTGGGATGAGGACACAGAAGCTTCCAGTCTGAGGAAACAGGACCAGCTGAGGAATTGGCAAGGTGAGATAGCTGTGGCTTGTTCTGTCTCTCTGATCTACCAGCATTGACCCCTATAACTGGCCTCGGGTTTGATTTTATTAATAAGCACCTTTAAGATTCCTGCTACAAGATCTAGGCACTCATAGCTACTCTTCCCATTTTGTTCGACAAATGTACATGAGCGGGAAGCCTTTGACGAAACTCTGAAACTCAGGGTCTCCTCAGAGCATTAACTTTCTTTACATCTACTACACCATTCACATGGGTCTGTAGAAAAGTGCTTTGTATAATTTAAATTCTATGGGAATGTTCACACTGAATCATATTTACCTTCAGAAAAAAAAAAAACAAATTCGTATATTCTAATTGGTATTGGGTGCAAATAGATGACCCTAATTTATCTCTTATTCATGCAGAGAATCCAGTTTTAATTCATCTAATAATCAGAGAAAAATAAAAGGTAAACTATGTACAGTGATGTTCTATTTTGACACACGCTTTCAGTTTTTCTGGAGTAACCTATCTACATTCCTCCCTCATATACTCTGGTAAAACTGCTGCATTATGACAGTAGAAATGTATTAATTACCTAAATGTTGCTCAGCTCTACAGCACTGATATACTCTACAGGATGTGGGAACATGATTAGGTTTTATGTGTTGTGAGTTCATAGTCACAGGAACAGAATAAGAGAGGTGAGAAGCAAAGGTAGGCTGACTGTTGGTTAAATACTGTTTCTCAAATTGCCTGTGCTTACCCCTTACACCACTACTAATAATCACTGCAGGAATTCTAGTCTATAGTGGGGCTTTTGTTGTTGTTGTTTTGTGTGTGTAAAGGGGTTGTATTTGTTTCAGATTTTGTGAATCTAGAAAACGAGACAGTTTGCTGTAGGGAACAAGAAGCCAGCATAAAATTAAGAACAGGAAAGTGACAGTGACGTGGAGCAGTATTAGCACACATCTTTAATCCCAGCACTCTGGAGGCAGAGGCAGGCAGGTCTCTGTGAATCCAGGGTCAGTCTAGTCTATAGAGTGAGTTCAAGGACATCCAAGCCTACACAGAAAAGACCTGTCCATAAAGAACAAAAGCAAACGAACGAAGGGAACAGGACAGTGGATTAGGAGAGTGCTAGAATTAGAAACTAACAGAAAGCTGTTTGTTGTTTGTTTGTTTGTTACTTCTTTTAAAAAACAAACAAACAAACAAACAGAGAGTGAAGTGTGCAATGACCTGGGCAGGACGGGAGAAAACATCAGCTACAAGAGAGTGCAGTTATCAGTGATCAAATACTACTTAGCACAGTGAACACAGAGTGGAACCATTCTAGGCAAACCCAGATCCCTCCTTAACTGCACAAAGAGCACACTGAGCATGCCAGGCCTAGACTTACCTCCTCCCTAAGGTCCTTAATATCAATTGTCCAGCCCATGCCTCTTTTTTTCTGCTTCCACACCCTGATAGATTTCTTAATTTTCTGTCATTTCTTACATCATCTACCCTGTAATGCCAATTTCTTCCTGAGAAATAAATAGATGGTCTCCAATGCCTTCACAGTGTCTGGAAGGAAATCATTCACACAGGGCGTCAGGCAGGTGATTCTCAATTAGATACATCTTTTCCACCATCCATTTATGGAGGTCTCATTCACACAACCACCACTTAACACAGGAAAGAACACCATGACATCCCACTGATGCCCCACTCTTCTTTACCATCTGTCTCTCTTCTTATCTGATGATCCCCATTTCCAGCATATCAGAAGTCAGTCCATTCTTCAAATTTCTCTTCTAATGTCCATAATCTAGAGAAGTTGTCTCTGGTCCCTTCTAACCCAGTTCCCACCCCATGCCCCTGGAAGATTTCAATTCCCCCAAGTTCCACAGTTGTGGGTTTCTTCAAGTGTTACTTTTCCATCCCATCATTAGTTCCTTCGAGACACCACCCATCAAGGGATGTTTGTCATTTGTTTGTTTGTTTGTTTGTTGGATATTCTAATTCTCAAAATAGTGTCTTGTATCACAACTGTTGACTCAAAGACTTCTTTTGATTCCATTATAACAAAACAAAACAAAACCCCACCAGTAATTATGTTCTGTCTATTCAGCCTATTCTGCGGATAACAGGATAGCTTTAACCAATACATTATGCTACATCTGTTTGGTACTTCCTAATTCCCGCAGTGCAAAGACAAGAGAGAGAAAGCAACAGTGTTATGGCAGTGCCTAAAGGCAGAGCTTTGAAGCTGCTGCAGGCCTCGTGGGGATGTCTTCTCTTGTCTTTCTGCAAGAACAGTAACCGCAGACTTTGGTGAGGAAGAGAAAAACTAAACCATCTCTAACTTCTCTCTTCCTCACGCCTCACAGCTCTGCAGTGGCTCTGGCGGGAGGTGGTGCACGGGGTGGGGGCGCTCTGGGATCGCTCTCTGTCTCCTGTGGCTTTGGCTTTGGGTGATGCCTGTCGACTCCACCCCTCCCCTCGGCAGGTGGTTTTTTGCCAGGGTGAGTTGCCACTTCATGTAAACAAGGCATATGTTACATGTGAAATGGAAGCAGCTTAATAAGCGAACACAACCAACTTGGTCCCTTTGGAAGCAAAAGCCAATAAAGATATTGACAAGGAAGAGCTGCTGTTATTTTTGTAGACATTCGGAAAGCGCCTCTAAAAACATCTCCAAACAGTATCTTTTCATTTTCATGCCTTTTCATTTTCTGCCTCAGGACCCTCTTCTGACCAGGTTACCGAATGTTTACTACAGCCTCGCCAGCCTCAGAAGAGTGGTTGAGGAGAGAAAGCTTTGCTCCTCGGAGCAGAGTCTGCAGTTAAAGCTGCAGCCTAGCAACGCAGCAGTGAGGAGAATCCGGCTCTGTGCTGCTAGGGGGAGCCCGAACACAGAAGGATGCTCGTGGACAATCTGCTCTCCTTCAGCCCTTGGTCCGCAGTCCAGACAGAGTTTTCCATGGTCTCTTCTCCCATTGGCCAAGGGAAGAGGACAGACGTTTCTTATTGGAAGACCGCAAAGTAGACGCAGTGTTAGCTTTCCAATACGTCTTAGGGGTTACACAAGTCGCACTTGGGGACCAATTCCTGCAGCTGTCTGCAGCTGCAGCCAGAACAACCAGAAACAAAGATCATTTCATGCCTAAAACAATTAGAAAATTAAACACTGGTAAACTTTAAAACTGGTTGTTCACTAAGGAGTGCGTGATTTTATTTGGGAGTTTTGGTCATTTTTTTTTTCTTTTTAAATCCTGTTTCAATTTGATATCGCAATTACATTTATAACAACCAAACAACATAGAGACTATAAATCCAAACAAAAATGTGTTTTCAAACATAGTGTTTAGATAGATGTGAGTTTATTACACAATAAGCAACACTACACCTAACACAATTAAAGTAGAGGTGATTCCTAATGTATCAAAGGATAGTTTGCATATTGGTATTTTGGAATCCCACCCACCTTTTCAGAAATTTAAAAAAAAAAAGAAACATTTGTTTACGTTCCACCAGAAATCAATCAAAATGCCATTTGTGCACAAAATGTTTGTTCCTAACCAGGGAAGCAAAGGCTGTGATGAGAGGACATTATTGAATGTAGACGTCAGCAAGCTTTTGACTGATCACTCTTTCTCAATGCAGAGATCATCATACATTTGGATCTTTTGAGACTGAAATGAGAAAGTGGTTCTGAAGTACTACTCTGCTTGCCACACTTAAGCTGTTTTCTTTTTTTTTTTTTTGTGGGTGGGAGTTAGTGAATATATATATATATCTCAAATTTTAAAGTTGCAGTTTTCCAGAGATTGATATTGTACATATTCAGTATTCCAAAATATGTATGAGTGAAAAAAGATAGGAAAAGAGAAAAGGTGGCAGAGAGGGAGGGAGAGTTTCACATTCAATATTGTCTTCACGAGAACTACCCAAATCACATGCTCCGGACAGACTCCTCCCATCTTTTCTTCACCTGCCAACTTGAAGGGAAGATGCTGCTCCACTCTTTACTTCTTGACAGTAATGACAGTGGCTCTGGATCTATTTGTTCTGTTTAGGTAATTGCAAGATTCAGCAAGGTTGGGGGCTGTGGAAGGGGGCGGGGCAGATTGACATAGAAAAGATTCAAGGTTGAATAAGAAACTTAAATAATGAAAGTAAGCCTCCCAAGTTACAAAGAAGGAGCAAACTTCAGAGTCGGGATAGAAGGGCACTGCCTTTGAAAGGGGAAAAAAATGACAGCATGAACTGCAGAAGGTGACAGAGGAGAGGAAAGAACGTGTGTAACGAGAATGAAGTGCTGATTTCCATCACCAAAGAAGATCTGATGCGAATGGGGGATGCTCTGCCGAGATGGGACCTGCTATGGTGTGATGGGAAGATGCATTGATGTTATGTTGTATGTATCAAGAAGAAAAATGCTAGCTTGGCAGGCTGGCAGCTGTTCAGTTTCACAGACTGGAAGAGCACAGAGGGGAAAGCAGATACTAGGGGCCAGCCCTGTGTGTATACATTTGTCCAGGGAGACTGGGGATGTTTCTGATTGGAGAAAGATTTCAGTCCTTGAGGTGGAGAGTTGGTGTTATCTACTTGGACAGGAGAAGGGCAGAGAGATGACTCTTAAGGAATGAGGCTGTGGAAAGGTTACACCAGAGGAAATTGTAACTCAAAAGAAAGAGGAAACCTTAGGAGAGCACAGTACCGCACTGGGACAGACAGCTCAGCCACAGAACTGGAACAAAAGTATATTTTCAACTGGGTGGACTTTTCAGAACCCACTCAATTCACTTTCATTTGGGGGCTTTAAAGATGAGTGCTATGGATGACTTTCTGTATGCTGTGAATATGTATTGCTGTGATTGGTTGATAAATAAAGCTGTTTGGCCAATGGTGAGGCAGAATAAGATTAGGCAGGACATTCTAACTAGAAAGACAGGAAGAAGGCAGTGAGAGACCTCAGCCACCACCAAAGGAGAAGCAACATGACAACAGACTGATGAAACCATGAAATGTGGTAATAAGCCTCTATGTGTTTATTTGGGTTTGAGCAGCTGCAGGACCACGGGGCCAAGGGAGCCAGGTGGGACCAGAGGAAAACTTTCAGTTACAGATGAGGCTTATGGTTTTTGGCTTGACTCCCAAAGCAAGGATGGTCCTTCATACATTGATGCTTCCCTAAGTGAAGAGGCCAGTGGCAGGTGGAGTCTTCCTCTGTAGATCACATCTTCAGTCCTATGAGCACAACTTCCCTGGGGTCTGCTCTCCCTTCATTTTCTTTCAGAGACTCACATTCCCCTGAAGTAGAAACTTCACTTCATCACTGAACCTGCTTCTAGCCTTGGAAGTTCCTGTCTTCTGCCTGTGTGGTTGGATGTCCCTCTGCCTGGATCCACCTCTAACAGAGGGAAATGATTCCAACAAATGATAATGTTGCCTTGTAAGAACTCCTCTGTTCATGACACTTAGAAAGTCTGAGCAGCTTAAGTGCAAATGCAGTAATTCTGAGGAATACACAGGACTTTTTGCTAAGACCTTGAAGTCTGTTTCTTGTCAAATTTGGGATGTTTCATATTTGCAAGGGTAGTAGAGATGCAGAAGCCTAGAGCAGAGCATAGGAGAAAATGATGGGGATTCATACCTTATAGCTAATGTATGGCTTCCCTGGACTACTAGAAGCAAGACAGAGCAAACATATTTTATTCCTACATCGCTAATGATTTCAAAGAGCTGAATGAAAATGACTTGATAGTGACTTCTCTGTGGAAGAATACTAGCTTCATAATGACATGTTTAAATACTGTGAACCTTAGTGTATTAAAGCTTTTCTGTGCGATGTAGGAATATTCAATTCACTGCACACTTTACCATGCTTCAGGTTTTCTATTTATAAAATTAAAGCTATTATTCAAACTCACAAAGATACTGAAAGCACTAATGAAATGTCAAGGACAGAAAAGCTGTTTAGTAGACTACGTGTGGGATTATATATTTAATAATATATGCTTGCATATAAATTTAATGTACATGATTAACTTACAGGGTTTTTTTGACTTGGAAGTAAAAAATAAGAAAAAGTAACATAGGCTTTGTACATTAGCTCACTTATGTGACCTTGGTTGAGAGTCACTAACTCTGAACTTTAGTTTTCATGTTCTGATGTGGTGACTCATATGAAAACACTAAACAAACCACAAAATATCTTACATGATTATATGTTTCTCTGGAATTAAATGAATTTGGGAGCAAAAATAAATGTGTTTCAAAGACACTAAACCTTGGTGGAATCTTTTCGTAACATACAAATGCCCTGTATGTAACTTACAATCCAACAATTATAACAGAGTTATTCAAAGTAAATAGCATAAGACTTTATGCAATAAATAAGAACATGGATTATGTATGTTAGGATATGCTAAGTATTTACTCTTTACAGCAAAATACAAACAAGGGTTTAAGTACTTATGAATTACAGGATTGGTGGGGATGAGAGAGAGAAAGTGGGAGAGGAGAGAGAGAAAGGCTACAAATAAGATGTATTATGAAGCATGCTCTTTCTCAATGCATTCCTATAGTCCTAGAGATATCCAGGATCATATTAACCTAACTGGAACAGGAAGGGCAGCATCAGCTGACACACACTGGTGACATGGAGCTCCTCATCCTTCCTCTCTGCCTATCTCTCTGCCTGCCTCTCTCTCTCTCTCTCTCTCTCTCTCTCTCTCTCTCTCTCTCTCTCTCTCTCCCTCTCCTCTCCCTCTCCCTCCCTCCCCTCTCCCTCTCCCTCTCTCTCTTTCTCTCTCTCCCTTCAACTGGCCCCCATTTCTGTCTTGTCTCCACTCCTTCCCTGTGACATGCTCCTTTCCTTTGTTTCTACTTCTGCATATTAATACTTCAAATAATAAAAATGTACAACCTGGATTATAAAGTTTAGAATAATATACCCATTTGTTACATGTGTAGTAAGCTCCTCCAAGAATCTAATTTATCATGGGAAATGATAAACTTAGAACAGTCTTTGCTTAAGGTAGCAGCTGGTGATAGATACAGGATTAAAATTCAGACTTGAGGCATGTTGTGTGTGGTACATGCTTGTAATTTCAGCACTTGGGAAAGTGAGGCTGTAGAATCATAAATTTGAAATCTACTTCAGCTACAGAGAAAAATATCATCTCAAAAGACTAAAACATAAGGTTAAACAAACACACCAACAAGCAAACCAATCAGTGAGACTCTCCATACACACTTGGTGTCATAGGGTGAGAAGTTTGGTGGGAAGAGGCAAGGAGAACCAATGAGGTAGTATCAGGTAACAGCAGCTCCTTGTGTCATAGTAACATGTCATGTTCATAGTAACAGTTCAGTGTCAGCCTTTAATATAATGCACCCAAATGTTCCTTAAGGACTCTTCTAGGGTGTGATGTCAAGAGAATAGAAGGACAATGAAACCCAGCAAAAGGACCTAGTGAGATGGTGAATAACTATAGCCTTGCTGCTGCTGAAGGAGGCATTTGTATTAGAAACTTGCTTCTGACTGCACCAGGTCTGACCTGCAACTGGATCAGGTGGACCTGCAACTGGATCAGGTGGAAGGAAATGAAGTCCTTACCCTGCTACAGATGCAGGAAACTATTTGTCCATAGTGTGACTCTTCTCTGGATTTTCATTCAAAACCAGCTTGTTGTCCTCAGGAAACCTCTCTCTCTTTATCTTGCTTTCCCAGTAATTCCATAAACACAATCCATTCCATAACCACTTTTAGAGGACGTTTAATGTTTCTATTATATATACACCTCTCTCCCCTGTCATTCCCACACTGCCCTTCTATCTCTTCCCTCCCCCTTTCTTCCTTCTCTTTCCAACTTGTGAGTCACTTCTATAAACATTAGATTGGTAACAAGCTGATCATGCTCTGTCAGCTAAATCTAGAGACTTCAAAAGACTTTCCACTGTTTCTTTGTACGGTATCTATCATAAGTCATGCGAAAACAAGCCCTGGTCAAAATGCTGCAATCAGATTCTCTTTGCTGTTGGAAAGCATCACCCATTTACTGTTAAATCAAAGCCTTTACAAATATCAAACACTATGCATGCATATAATAAACCCTTCCTAGAGGTTCTTAGCCTGGACCTGGATCATGAAGGAATTTGAACATGGATTTCAACTGTTCTGTCACTTCCCTGAAACTGTATGTAAAATCTACTTGATGTGTAAATAGATGAATTGCTTTGTTTAAAAGAAGATAAAGAGTTTTCACTGGATCTTCAGTAACCTAAAATTCATTAAAAACTATGGAGCTCTTTGATGCACTTTCTCATGTAGGATCTGAGTTCATGCTTATCAGAATTGTATACACAAATGAAGACTATTATTATTATATGTGGATGGTACATTTTGAAGTTTGGCCTATCTCTACATGACATAAAAATAACTTGAAATATTCAGGAATAGTTGTAAGATTTAATTTGCATTGTATGTTCCATTTTAGATTAATATGCTTTAAGTGTTATTTAATATAAATTATTTTGGTAAACTCAGAAATCATTGAAATGTACCCTTATGGCACTGCTTTGAGTGAAAAGAAAAGTAGTTGGTTCAAAGGAATTAAATTCCCAATGGTGTTAGAAAGTTTTGCATACTATGTACATGATTAACAGGGTATTAGGCCTATTCTCATAGTAACAGTTCAGTGTCAGCCTTTAATATAATGCACCCAAATGTTCCACCTTCGTACAATAGACACCAAGGCAGGAGAGCCATGAACTGTACTTTCAAAGCAAAGGCACCATAAGAAAACACCAGACTGTGTAGTCTGGGGAAACTAGAGCATACCAACATACAAGTGAACTTTAGATGTCGAATTTTCTCCTGTAGGCTGCAATGCTTTTGAACTTTCCTGCCTCACCTGTACCACGGGAGATCCATCTAAGTAGTCAATAAAGCGAAGAGGATACCTGGAGAGATGACTTAGTTGTTAAGAACATTGACTGTTCTTACAGAGAACCACATTCAATTCCCATCACCCACAAAGTGGTTCACAATCATCTCTAACTCCAATTCTAGAGTATTTAACCCCATCTTCTGGCTTCCATGGGCACCATGCATGCATAAGCACACAGAACAAAGATGTCTATGCAGACAAAACACTCATATACATAAAGTAAATACATTTTTTTAAAAAAGAAACAAAATAGCTCTGTCTCTTAAAAAATCTATAAATAAAAATTAACCTCCTTAGCCAATCATTGTTACTTTTGAAGTGAAATTTCAGGTGGAAATACGAGGATCATGATTCTGTAAACTAGATTTTAATGTGAAACAGTGTTTGGAAACTTTTTGGAAGTTTTTTGGAAAGAAACTGAGAATAGTTTACACTGAGAAAAAAAAAGTTATGCTGATTGTAAGCAGAATTTTCCTGTCCCAGGAGCTGCTTCCAAATTACCACACAGAGACTTATATTAATTATAAATGCAGGCCAAAGCTCAGGCTTGTTACCAACTAGTTCTTGCATTTTAAGTTAACCCATATTCCTTATTTGCAATCTGCCACATGGTGGTATATTTATTAGCATGGCACATTCATTCTCCTGTTCCCTCTGTGTCTGGCTGGTGACTCCTGACTCTGCCCTTCCTCATCCCATTATTTCAATTTGGTTTTCCAATCTAACTTTGTTCTGTTCAACTATTGGCCAGTCAGCTTGTTTATTAAACCTATCATAGCAACATATATATTCACACAGTGTACAGGAGGATTATTCCACAGCACCTGATGGCCATTTATTCATTAATTCACTTGACAAATCCTCGGATGGTTTCTGCTAAGATATGTATCTAACTGAATTGAAACTTATATCTACAAAATAGCTTTACCCAGATGTTTACAGCAGCTTTGCCTCCAAATGAGAATGTCACTAAACTTCATCTACTAGAAAATGGGTCAATAAAGTGTCTTATTTTCATTTGAAGGAATATAACTCAGTAACAAAGATCAACAAAGTACTGATTTGTGTCATAACATGGATAAATGCATTATCCTAATTGAAGAAGCGAAACACAAAGGTCACATGCTGTATCATTTCACTTTTGTATTATTCTAGGCAAAGGAACCTCCAGGGACAGAGATTATGTCAGTGATTATTAGGGGTGAAAGATGATAGCTGAGCTGCAGAGTTAGCAACACTGTCTGTGTGTGTGTGTGCATAATGAGTATTTTGAGGTGTGTGTGTGTGTGTGTGTGTGTGTGTGTGTGTGTGTGTGTGATGAAACTATTTTGTATTATGATCATTGTAGTATTGATCTATTCCACACTTAGGAAAATATGTATATACATACAAAAAGTTTATATTTTGTTCCTATATGTTGAAAAATGAAATTAAAAATAGTTGCCAATCAAAAATACCCAAAGTTCAGAAATACTTTTCCTTGGTATCTTTTATTTCTTGAACTGACTCCTTGAGAAGTTCAGAGATAGAAAACAAAACAAATACAAAACATCCTTTTCCTCATCTATATGTGTCAGAATTTAATGAGTAAGAAAACAAGTAGAGAAAAACAAATACGGCTAGTAGCTGCCGTAGAAAGGTGCACAAGAGCAAATTAGAGGAATCTCTTACTGGAATGGGTTTTCACTTCTAGTAGTTTTTTCCTAAAATGCATGCCCACAGCTGTACATTTTGCTATGCAAACAAAATGAGCTACTGGGAAGGCAGAACAGCATGTCAGTTCCTGCAGATGCCTACTGGCCATCCTCCCACCTTAGGACAGTTCCAAGGGACAGGGAAACCCCATTGCTTAAGCTGTCATTATACAGTAGAATGTGGTCCCTGTACCCATGACTCCTTTTCTCTGGAGTGGAGTCTCCTCCAACATCTGGAGCAATGATGAAAATACCAACTAAGGTAACTGTCCTGAGTACATAGACAAGCCGGGAGTTATTTCTACATCTATGATGCATATATAGAGTTCAGAGTTTAAAAAATATCTAAACTGCTTTTATTGTGAGCCCCCCTCCCACCACCTTTCTGATTTCTCCATCTCCTGGGATCCATTGAGCAGCTCCCTCTCTCCTTATCTCACTGACTACAGTAATGAGCTCCAGGGGGACCTTGCTCCTGCCTTTGAAGTAACACGTTTCTCTGAATACTCTTTGAAATTTCTCTTCCTACATTGTTTGTTTTTTTGTTTGCTCTGATAGTCTCCTTGGGGGGGCGGGGGCAGAGGAGTCTGGCAGCTGTTGGGAGGAGGAGAAGTCCAGACAGCTCTAGAATGTGTAAATTGGACAACAACACAATCACAAACAAAAATGAGAGAGAGAGAGAGAGAGAGAGAGAGAGAGAGAAGTGAAAATGTCATTCTGACCCACTGATGTAGCAGGAACATAAGCCCATGGGCTGGAATAGGTGAAGCATTCTGCAAGCTGCAGACAGAGGATGACAGCCAAGGACAGATGTAGCTGGGAGTCCTGAGAGCTGTCAGTGAGAAAGCTGCCTGGTGGAAAGAGGTTCTTCTGGGGAGGACAGAGACAAAGCCCTAGAGAGAAAGGCAGACAGCAGAGAGAAGGAGAGGGACTCTACTCCCAGACCTGAAACTTCAGGATCCCTGCACAGCAACCGCAAGCTTCAGGGCACTTGAAAACCATTCTACAGACTCCTGAAGAGGACTCAATTTAATATTAAAGAAACATAAAGGAGTTCATACTCTTGATTTAACTATCCACTCACACTCAGTCTAAAATAATTAAATTTTAATTACAGAGAATCAGCCAGCATTTCTCTCACAATGGCTGTGGTTTGACAGGGCAAGATCAATTTAAATTGACTATTTGTTATCAAAATTCTTCGAACAGAAATGTCTGGGGTCTTAGAATTGCTGTTGTTTGGATTTGGAAAGATTTGCATGCACAGAGTGAGGTGTCTTAAGGCTAGCACTCAAGAATGAACAAGAATTCATATACATTTTTACACACAGCTCAAACATTTTTACACACAGCTCAAATGTAATTATGTATAATAATTTTAGTGCCTCTGAGTTTTTTGTTTGGTTTTCTTTCTTTCTCTTTCTTTCTTTTTTTTCTTTCCTTTCTTCTTCCTTCCTTTCTTTCTTCCTTCCTTCCTTCCTTCCTTCCTTCCTTCCTTCCTTCCTTCCTTCCTTTCTTTCTTTCTTTCTTTCTTTCTTTCTTTCTTTCTCTCTTTCTTTTTTTTTTGGCCATGTCTCTCTATGTTCCCTTGGCTATCCTGGAACTCCATATATAGTACAAACTGGCCTCAGATTCACAGAGATTGCCCTGCTTCTGCCTCCAGGGTGCTGAAATTAAAAGGCATGGGCCACTGCACCTGGCCTGCCTCTGAATTTTAGTTGTGATTATCATGATGAGGACAAGTGTAGAGTTTTCTACCTGTGATGTCATGTCAGCCAACACTCAAACTGTTTTTGCCTTTGGAGTGTTTCAGACTTGAGGCTTTCGGATTGTAGAACCTCAACACAAAGTGGGCACATAAAAAAAAAATTAGATTACATTGACCCTTAAAGCCTAAAGAAGGCAATCTCCTCTTTAGAATCCAGGGAGGAATGAGAAGCCAATTAACCCAGTGTTATTCAACTTCACTTTCCTTAGAATTCTTGTCCAAGAAGACAATCAGATGTGGCGATTTACAATGAAGATCAAGAACCCCAAGATAGCCTGTCCTCCTCCTCCACCAGGACAGCAAGCAATGGTAATGAATCTCTCCCACTGCGAAGATTGGATTTTCCATAGGTCGTTGCTTCCACAAATCCTGCCTCTCTTCACCAGCCACCGTTCTGAGCATTTGCCTGTGGTTTTATAACCACAAACATAGACTCAATTTTCAACTCCAATTTGAAGCCCATCCCATTAATAATTTATAATTGTCTTGGAATTCTGTGATTTCCTTTTCTTGTCTTCTGGCTCAGTCAGTCCCAAATGTGCTCAAATTTGGGTTGATTGATTGATTGAGTGATTGATTGATTTGTTGTGCGTGTGACTTATTTTCTATCTTAGTCTTCCTCTGTGATGTGATGTGTGTGTGTGTGTGTGTGTGTGTGTGTGTGTGTGTGTCGTGTATGTGCTTCCTGCAGACCTTGCCCATCCCTCCATCAACATTCTTTAGATGTTATTTCTGGCTGCTCCTGACCGTGCCCTCTGCTCCTTACCTCCAGATCAATTTTCTGAAATTACTGCTTTAGTGTGTAATCACAGATTAGAAACCCTCATCATTTCTGTGTTGCTGGGCAATGGTGGCAGCATCCCTCAATTCTTGCTTCGGGATGAAAAGCAATGGCAATTACCAACCTGCCTCTTAGACTAGCTTGTACTTAAACCATTATGACAGGATTCCTATGTCCAGGCTTTTCTTGAACCACTAACCCCACCCTTTCCTTCTCATCTGTGGCCTTCAAAATATCACACAGGGCCTGCTCCCCCTTTCCTTCCTTCTTACAGTAAGCACTGAGTAAGCCAGATATTTCCATCACTTGTCATTCAAGATTCTTTCACTTTAAGGCAAAACTCAGTTTAATTTAAACAACTCTGTTATTTCTCTAGTTGTCAGGATTCAGTTGTTTAAACGGCACAGAGGCTATTGATTCCCTCCCCAAAAGCCAACCTTGGAGATGAAATGAGAATAATAAACAGGCTTATGAATCAATCCCTTGAGAGAGAAAGAAGCCATCAATGGTTTCCTGTGAGAGAGCTTCCTGGACTAGTGATAACCTGAGACTCAGAAAGCTTTTGCAGTTTACTCTTTGCCCCTTGTTCTCTTTGTAAGACAGATCCATGTCTACCATTTTTTAATATTTATTTATAGTATATGCCAATATGCATGCAAATGCCACAGCACAGATTCAGAGAACTACTAGTGTGTTCCCTCTTTCTACCACTTGAGTTCTGAGTATTGAACTTGGGCTGTCAGGTTTGTTAGCAAATATGCTTTCCAGCTGTGACATCTCAGTAATCCCTCCACTAACTTTGTATAGGGGAAGGGACTATGACTTAGAGTTGAGAGTTTGTGGCAATGCAGAGACTCAGAACTGGTCAAACTGCTGAAAAAATAAGTGACTGTGAAATCTCATCCCTAAAGGGAACAGTACTTAGCCCCCAACCCCTAGACACACACACACACACACACACACACACACACACACACACACACACACACACAGCTCAGGAAGTTTCACAGAAAATAAAGCAGAAAGAATTTAAGATGGGAGAGGTGTGCTGCAGAAAGCCGTTTTCTGGATATGACATGGTTGTTACACTCAGAAACTCACAGAAGCTATGGCTACCTGCCCAAGACCTGAAGAAGATAAATGTAGACAAAATTCCAGGACAGACTGGGGAGGAACTCATGAGTTCTCTACCCCCCAATTAAGGAGAATTGGCTGTTGTTAGCTTCAGAGGGAGAAGAAGCATTCTTCTTTGGGGGATGTAGCTATTGGTAGGTTGCCCTGTGGACTATTGTACCCACACACTTATGGAAACTATTGCACCCATGCACTTATGAGGAACACTAAATGGACTTAGGTTTCTGCCTTCTTTTGTTCTGTTCTACATAATAACATGCCATTGGAAGGTAGACATGGAGAAGAAACCCAGGGGAGCTGGGAAATGTGGGAAATATATATATATATATATATTTCATTGTATACACACTATGAAGTTCTCAGAGGAGAAAATTAGATAATAATGACTGTGGATAAGAATACAGGAAAGTTGGATAGTTATTGTCAGGAATGTATAATATGTTTCAGCCAGAGAAAAGAAAATGCTGTCAGGGTTGAGTTCAGCAATGTATGTGCTTAACTTGGGAATTTCAATCTCACTGTTATGTATATAGTTCTACATAGCAGTTTTAACGAGGAGATGTTTAAACCTCTGAAGGTACCTGGAGATGGTTCAGGAAATATAGGGAATGAGTTTATAGATGGAGGCTAAAATTCTTTGACTAATGGGTAATATTGAAATGTACAGATAAGACCAAAAGCACCTGTAGTCACTGATCAGTCTCACTTATGCACGAGATACCCTACCACCATATGCCTCTAGATTTGATGTATTAAAAAAGAAAAACACCATCTATGAAATATTTTCATAAACAGAAAATCAAAATAAACCTAGCACACAAAACAAATTAATCTCTAATACTATTAATCCACTAGCTAAAGCCCCATATTCACCAGAAACATGAGGGGTAAAATATGTTAAACACTATAAGACACAATTTAAAAAGTACAATTATACCTATAGCATGATAATTTTAATAAGAAAACAAAAGACATGGTTTAGTCAACAGATAACTTATATGGAAAGTTTTAAGTGAAATTATTGTAGATGAATAAAGAGAAACCTCAAAGAAATCAACCCAATAAAATATGTGAAGAATCCCTGGACCCAATTCATATAGTGTAATAGAAACAAGGAAAAGCGGGAGCTGAAGAGATGGCTCAGTGGCTAAGAGCACTGGTTGTACTTCCAAAGGACCCAGATTCAATTCCCAGCACCCACATGGTGATTCATAACTTTCTAGAACTCTAGTTCTAGGAGAGCTGCTATCCTCTTCTGGACTATGCATATACTAGACATGTATGTGATATATAGGCATATATGCAGGCAAAACAGTTATATGCATAAAATAATAAAATATTTATAAAAGGAAGTGTGAAAATTTGAGAAAGAAGGAATAATGAACACATATTAAGCAATGTATACTATTACAGGATTACTACAAATTATGCTGTTATTTTCATAACAACATTGCTCACACTGTCTGATACACATTTTAAAATTCTTTTGATGAACTTTTATGTTGTCTTTAGTTTACTTTGATGGTTTGTTTGTTTGTTCATTTGTTTTATGAGGCAGGTTCTCTCTACAGAGCCCTGGCTGTCTTAGAATTCACTGTGTAGACTAGACTGGCTTGGAATTTAAAGAGATCCACCTGCCTCTCCCTCCGAAGTGCTGGGATTAGAGACATGACTCACTATATACACTGCAAAGGTTTTTAGATAATAATTTGCTTTAGTGTAGCCCCCAAATAAAAATAGTATCAGAAGGATTCACAAGCATCAAGAATGGCAGGGTGTTGTTTTTGTTCAAGTTAGTCAATAGGTGCTTGATAATGTATGTCATTCTGTTTTTGTTGCCTACCTGAAATTTTCTGTAACATTAAGGAGATTTTTGTTCACAAATATCAAATTTTTCCTTGTTTTTAGACTCTACTAGATTAATTTGTAAATAGTGGTTTATTTTAAAATATTTACAATTGGTGGAAAACATATTCTAATAGTGTTATAGAACAATCCTTTTCTATACTATGGACACATATTACCCTCATTGGTTAATAAAAAGCTGAGAAGGAAGGTAGGCAGGAAAGCCAAACTGAGAATGATGGGAATAAGGAGGGCAGGGTCAGGAGAGATGCCAGCCAGCTGCCCAGGAAGCCAGACATGCTAGAGGACAGGTATAGCCACAAGCCACACAGAAATACGTAGATTAACAGAAATTGATTGGTTTAAATGTAAGCATTAGTTAGTAACAAGCCTGAGCTATCAGCTGAGTATTTATAGTTCATATTCAGACTCTCTCAGTTGGTTATTTGGAAATGGGCATTTGGGATAGGAAACATCCATTTATACTAATAAGAAAAATGACTCTGTTTTAAATGACCTTAATGTGCCAGGAAATTTCCTTGGTTCTAAGAAGTTATGACTTAGTAAAATTCTGACTATTCCTCCTTGACAGATTCTTCTCAGAAATATGGCCCTTATTCCATTACTTAGTGAGTCACTGGAAGAAGAGGAAGAAGACCACAGTTAGGAGCAGAGGATCTGAAGTGGGAAATATGATGGAAATACTTCATATTATGCACAAATTGTCAAAATGAAATCTACTGTTTTGTCTAATTAATATGTGTCAATTAAATTTTTTTCAAAAGAAATCTTTTACATCTTGATTCCATGTATTCTATAGAGCAAATACTTAATTTTTCTGGGGCATTCTGAGAAATAGTATCTCCTATGATCAAACAAGATGATGTCCTCTTGTTAATGTCTAGGCTTCTACATGTCTACCCCTTTCATGAGACTGTGCACTAATCTAACAAGGACAGTGTTTAGCAAACAATGTCAAGTAAAGGAAATGGAGGAAAAGCAGGATTGGGCAGAGGAAATAAATTAATGCAGGCCTGAGAAATCTTGTCCAACTGTGCTGACTTCTTGAGCTAAGGATCTCTGGTTTGCGATCAGAGTTTTGGATGTGGAGTATAATTTGAACAGCAGCCTCAGCCAGGGGCTAGGTAGTAGGTGGCTCCTGCCAGCAGGCTGAAATAGTCTTAGTCATCAGGTAGAGGCCACTGCTGTATTCAGTGCCCACAGCTACTTCTACTTGGAAGTAGAACCTTGGCAGCATTACTTCATTTATCATAGAAGTATTCATGGGAATGTTTTGAGATAGAGGGTAGCTGGTTCCTTCATCTTCTGAGGCTTTCTTTGAAGGAAGGATGTGGTCAAGAAGAAAAGATAACAAAGGTGAAAACCTGTAAAACTTTCTCTATTGTTGCCAAGTGTACAAATCATAGATGAAATTGTTAAGATCAGTACAGAGCTAGGAGAAAGAGTTTTTAGGCGGAAGAATCAGATTAGATTTTCAGTTTTGATCTCCATCTTGCCTACTAGAGATGGGCTTATCTACTACTTTGAGCCAGCATAAAGATCAGAAGATGTGTAGAGTGATTTACATAGGGATTTGAAGAATAAAAAAATAGAAAACACAGTTTGTACCATGAGTATCTGACAACATTGCAGATATAAGAGAATGACATTTTCTACAAAAAAAAAAAAAAAAAAAAAAAAAAAAGTAAGTGCTATGGGTTAGAATATGGGAGGGGACTAACCACATTGGAAAATACTATTTGGAAGAAAACATTTCTTCAGTGAGTTCTGTTCAAGTCATGATCAGAGTGACTTTTGTCCACTGGATATCATTTTCTCAACCAGCAAGGAAAACTTAAGTGAAGAAAATCCATCTACATACATGGGAGAGGTCTGTCGAAGGCCTAAAATGTGCACTGAACTGTAACTCAGTTGAAACCAGCTTTGAGATTTGCGAGGTGCGTGCTCTGGGAACAGATGCCCACCTTTCTGAGTCTCAATCCCCACCCCACAGGCTTCTGGAGAATTAACTGAGAGCAAGTGATATAAATTGCCTGCTGCATAATAAATCTAACCAAATGAAAGCTGCTCTTATTGCTTGTGTCATCCAGGACAGATGAAAGTGAAACTTTTGAGAAAACAAACAAATTGGCTTTAAACCAGAGAGAAGCTTATCAAGCTTTAAAAGCATAGCAGAAAATTTGAAGAAATAAAAGATTTAGGACTCCCGGTGCATACACAAATGCCCACAACTTATAGAAGAGGGGTGGGCCTAAAATTCACAAGTCTAAATAAAGTATAAGTGAATGCTTCACTTAGGTCCCAGGAAATGATTTGTGTTCATGAGGGCCATACAAATATGAGACACAAATAAAATCAATCACTCTTGTTATATCCAATTAAATTCCATTATCTCTTTATTTTCACACCAGACTACTTTTTGCTTGTTTTCATGACAAATGTGTTCTAGAAAGCTGTTTGCTAAGGAAAATTTGAGCTTGAAATAAGGCTATTCATTTGAAAACTTCATTGTGTGAACAAACCTAATAAGACGAAACATGCTTGGAACAGAAAAAAAAAAATTAGTGATGTGTGCCTTGGAGCTTAAAAACAAAACAAAACAAAAGAATGAGAGGCAGCACATCACTTATCAGTTTTGCTCTCCTCTTTCCAGTTTTCCCACTGTGGGGAAAATGTGCTCAAGATGGCTATGACTGCAGCCTGTCCCATAGTTGTGACTTACTTAAACTTGCTTAAAACATCACAAATCTTTTGTGGTTTAAATAAAGGTTGTTATCTGATAATTGCATACAATGTAGTTTGATCATATTCACCTGGTCCCAACTCATCCCAGATTTATCTCACCTCTTTATGCACCCAACACCATGTTTCCTTAAACTAAAAGAAGAAAAAAAAATTAAACCCAATTTGTACTGGCCCAGTTTGTAGTTACATTTTGTTTTTCTCAGGGATAACCTTGTAGATGACAACAAACTGTCACAATGTCAAAATATGGGATGCTTCTGAGAGCAGAGGCTCCCAGATTCAGATGCTGTCCGTATTACATTACTCGAACTCATGTTTTATAAGGTGTACAGGAAGGAAAAAGATATGCAGAGATGACAGACACAGAATTGGAAGAGAAAACCATCTTAAAAGATTAAAAAAAAAAAAATACTTTGGCCACCTGGCAAATCAGGTCAAATGCCTGAGAAGTGACTAAAGAGAGATCATGTATAATTGTGCACTAAGTTTTCTTTCTTTTTTTCTTTTTCTTTTTTTTTTTTTTTTTTTTTTTTGGTTTTTCAAGACAGGGTTTCTCCGTGCAGCTTTACGCCTTTCCTGGAACTCACTCTGTAGCCCAGGGTGGCCTTGAACTCAGAGATCCATCCGCCTGCCTCTGCCTTCCAAGTGCTGGGATTAAAGGCGTGAGTCACCATCACCCATGCACTAAGTTTTAAGACTGCCAGAATGGGAAAACATGATTCACTGTATTTTTTTAGAAAAAAAAAAAATGATGATTTTGCTGGTTACATGACAAAAGGAATTAGTAGCATTATATTGCTCTTAAACCCATTGTCTTCTTAAAATATATTGATATAGAAATTTATTAAGCCCTCTAAATGTGCCTGTTACATGCCTGGCATTCTAACCATTCTGTGAGGATTCAAAGAATATGCAGGAAGGCGTTGTGAGCAATAGGTAGACTGAGACAAGATTCCATTCAGAGAATCCATCTAAGGTACAACAGCGGTAGTCCCATTGACAGGTGATGATGGCAGTCTGAAAAAGGCAGGGGTAGAATGACAGACACAAAAAGAGGCTGCAGTGGGTGACATAGTGGGAAGACTTGGTGAATGAACATGGTGGGCTTGTGGAATGAGTCTTGTTAACTGGCCGGGTTTCCCATCACCGGAGTCAAGGAAGCCATCGCCAAACTAAATAAAAGCAGCCTAGCACAAACCATGGCTTCAAAAGAAATACAAAAGGAACAAATTAAAGTTTTGTTGAGAAAGGAAAGATTCAGCAGCTGGTGACACTTCTTATTGTTCAAGTATCCAGTGACACAGCCGAATGGTAGGAAATCTATTAAGAGTTACCTGATAGCATCCTTGTACAATGCCACTTTCAATAGGACTTTAATTTACATTTTATAAATTATGCAATATTTTATAAAGTAAGTCAAATCTTTTAGTATTCCAAAGTGTAGCCCTGTATTTTTGGCAGCTTAGAATTTTGAACATATAATTTCACATTCTTGATTCAGTAATAAGCTTTCCAGAAGGTGAGACCTGGAGGAATGTTGAAATGAGTTATTCCATCTCCTTGTCAATTTAAGAAAAGTAATTTCCACATTAAGTACTGTTCACATACAAACCATAATGGGGATGTCTGATACACCCACAGTAAATGCCTAAAATAAGTTAGCATTTAATCAGGAATGTTTATTTTAATCCTTATAGAGATATTAAAGGTAAACATACAGACGGTAACTGAAATGGACTCTGTCTTCAATGTGTACTTAAGCTTGAGTAAGAGGAAAGAGTGCCTTGTAAATACATCATTAAAGCACACTAAAACTCAGTATAGGTTGCTTTTCCAAATGAGATCAACATAGGCCTTTTGAGATTTGTGAAGGCCTGATAGGGGCTACTCTGACATGAACAATAGAATTTAATTATGAAAGTGGCAGCTGACCAGTTCCAAGAAGCATTGAAGTCTTGAAAATAGAAAATGTGTTGGATCACCTCAGTGCAGTCAAGATTGTTTGCATAACTGGTCCTCTATTATAACAGGAGCTGAGAGAAAGCTGTTCCTTGATCAGCTGAAACCAGCTCTGCTATAACTTGTAGGCCAGGGATTTTTCAGCTCAATTCTGTACATCAGAGCCCTTCCAAGGATCTCCAGAGATGCCGCACAAGCCTCATTCACAATGTGTTTCAGAATTAATGGCTTTTAAAAAAATGTTATAGGAGGTTTGAAGTAAATGAAATTTTAAGGCAAGGAGTTGTATATCCCTGTAATTCCAATATTCAGGAGACTGGGGCTCTCGTGAGTTCGAGACCAGACTGGGGTATGTACTGAGACTCTGACCACAACCAACCAAAGAGAGAAAAAAAGGAACAGCTTTAAAAAGAGCCATTGTTCTATAATCAGTTCCCCTCCCCTCCTTTTCCTTTCCCTCCCCTCCCCTCCCCTCCTGGGAACCAGAATTTACAAATTTGTAATCCTTCTGCTTCAGCCTTCTGAGCACTGAGTCATGGCATTACAAGAATGTACCTTACATCTAACTCAGACATAGACCTATTCTTACATTTTGAAGGAAGGAAGGTTACTCATTACATGAAGAAAACATGCTTGATCTAAATTTCTTTTCTTTTTTTTTCTTTTTTTTTTTTTTTTTGGTTTTTCGAGACAGGGTTTCTCTGTGTAGCTTTGCACCTTTCTTGGAACATATGGGCGCCATGGGCCCTGGCCCCCGACTGGGAGTGGCTGCGGCCTTGCTTGCTGACCTCGATCAGATGTCCTCCCTATTCAGATTCCCTGCTGGTATCCACCCTTCTGAATGCTTAGGGGAAGTTCCTTGTTTGTGTATCCTGCATTTTGGGCGTTAACTACTTAGATGCAAGAATGTAGAACATTGGGTCTGGAATATAGACCATTGATAGCGAACTTCTGCCCTCCGGGGGTTCCTTCATTTGTGCTGTAAGCCTGTATTTAAGGTTTCTTCCCTCTTTCAATAAACGGCATTCGACATCCAATTGTACGAATGATCCGCTGTCTCTTGTCTCTATTTTTTAATCCGCAGCCCTTTGCTCAGACATGGTAAACGGGTATCGGTAATGCGGGCATTACCGCTACAGGAACTCGCTTTGTAGACCAGGCTGGCCTCAAACTCACAGAGATCCACCTACCTCTGCCTCCCAAGTGCTGGGATTAAAGGCGTGCGCCACCACCCCCCGGCTCTAAATTTCTTTTATGAGGATTGACATGAGAAAAGCATGAGGCCTTTGTGTTTATAGGAGGATGAGGTCTGTATCCACAGGAACCCTCTTACAGTTTTAACTAGTGAAAGAGAATTAGTGAACGAGGTGAGGAAAGATTTGAAACAAGTCTTTGGAAAAGAAATCATTAAGAGTCACTTAAAAAGAGAATTGTTGGGGGGAAAAAGGACAGGTTACTCAAGATAAAGAAGGTTATACTAATAGTTGGGGGTGGGGGTAAGCTCTGAAGGCCATAGCTACAGACAAAACAATGTTTTGAAAGGTTACTTTACAAGAGCAGACCAAGATTAGGTTGGGGTTGTACTTCAGTGGGCTGCCAAAGGTCTTGCATGGACAACATCCATAACATCTACCAGAGAGAGCCTTTCCACAGCACAGAGGTAAAGGGATGATTGTAAGCTTTGCTTTCTCTTTCACTTCAAATGTTGGAAAGGCCATTCATCCTAAAGCCTTTAGTCAAATGTCCGAATTCCCACCCCACAGCAAGGTTTTCCCACAGGGCACAGAGGCAGCAAACAGCATCGCAGGAGCAACAACACAGACAACATGGGTCTAATTTAAAAGATGGTGGGAGAGCCAGGAAGGCAATCCGATGCTCGCTCATCTTTTAATTTATGTTCTTCTCTCCTTTCCAATATCCCAGGCAGTAAGCTGTGTCTCAGACTTTTTCTCCAGCTTCAAAAGGAAGCTTAATGAAAAAAAAAATTCTCTTTGCTAAGGCGCTTTCCTCTGTCCTCCTTTGCCATGAGGATGTGGTCCAGACCTTAGCATAAAAGAGAGACTGAGCTAATGAGAAAGGGACGGACGACAGAGATGAAGCAGGAATCACAGTGGCAGGAAAACAGAAAGGACATTTCTTTGCTTATAAATATTTATAGTGAGTGTCTGCCAATTACCTTTTAAAGATTTTTCCACGCGTCCTGTGTCTTTCATCTTTTTCATGTCACAGTTTATTCAAGCCATGAAAAGTGCACGTGTCAGGTAAATGTTGATTTACATGCAAATTGCCTTTGCTAACCTTGCCTTTATGTGGGGGAAGAAGATTTGGAAATTTATTAGCTTTCTCATTAATTCCTTTTTTTATAAAATTCAAATATTCAATATCAGTTGTAAATAGGAAACGGTTGGCTGGTGTTTTTTGGTTTTTGTTTTTCCTTTTTATGTAGCTGCTTTACCCCTTCCTTGTTCCTCAGAGAAATCTCACTGTTGATCGCAGTCAGGAAGAGCCCTGCCTTCTGGGCTTGAGTCTAAGCGGCTCCTTTCTGTTTACTTTGGAGCCCCTCCAGTAAAGTGCAACTCCAAACCTACGAATTTGGTTCACATATAGCTGAGGAGTGCTGTCTTGATATGATCCCAGGAGGATTTTTAAAGCAGACTGGGAAGGGGATGAAGGGAGAGTAGGAGGGGGGAGGGTCTAATTAGTGATTTCACAAGCCCATAGTTTTCCTTCCACTGGGAGATTTTAAATGTTTACTGTGGCATGTGTTGAACTATAACACAGATCAGAGTTGAGAATGTTTGTTAAAACTCTATATGAAATCTTTGTTTAAACCACAAAATATTTTGCCTTCTTTAGAAGAAAAACACCACTGGGAGATGCAAAGTTACATTTTCCAGAAAGCTCTGGACTATTTTGGTGTTTTGTCATTTTTGTTTGTTTTTATCCTGTTCTCTTCTGAGCCCCACCTCCCCACCTCTGAGGCGTTCTAGAAAGTTCCCTTTGTCCTCCGTGTGTAAATGAGTCATTTTATTGACAAGCTATTGGTGTGAAAAGAAAAGCAATCCTCTCAGGCTAGAGAGCTAAGTGGAAGGAGACTACAAGGAGACTGGCATAGGAGAGACTCTAAAATGTCCAGTGCTCAGTGGCAAAGGATTCATGACTTGAGACATTTAGCCAGGCAAAATATGAAGTCATTATGAACAATTCTGATACCGGTATGACTCCACCAAAAACAATGAAAGTACCTTGTGTTTGGGAAGCATGGTAGGCAGTTGCCTGTCCTTACCACAGCACCGTCCCACAGCAACAAACAAGTGATTTAAAAAAAGTGCTAGAAGCTTATCTTTTGGTGGATTAATCATGGTGCTAATAAAACATAAGTGTCCAAGCTCTTCTCTCAGAATATGATTCCAGGAGTCCTGTGGTGGAGTTATCAGTCAAATCAAACTAACAAACCACAAAAGCCAAAGGACTTTATTGGAGTCTTTGGAATGATGGTTTGGACGGATCTGTTCAAACAGCCCTGGTTCACTGTTTCCTGATAGGTAGGGCAAGTGGGGACTTAGAAATCTGACCTGTGAAATATGGAGAAGCAACAAAGTTACCTGAGAACAAGGAAAGAAGGAACAAAAGTGGATGACCTAGCATGCACCTTGAGTCTCTAGGATCAATGTAATAGGCTAGTTAGTCCATAAACAAGCTCAAAAATAAATAAATAAATAAATAAATAAATAAATAAATAAATAAATAAATAAATAAAAGGCTGGGAACGACCAGAATTCACACTCTAGGCAGCAACTGCAATTCCAAGGAAGCTGCTTCTTCTTTTTTTTTTTTTTTAAAGATTTATTTATTTATTTTGTATACAGCATGTATGACTACAGGTCAGGAGAGGACACCAGATCTCATTACAGATGGTTGTGAGCCACCATGTGGTTGCTGGGAATTGAACTCAGGACCTCTGGAAGATCAGTCAGTGCTCTTAACCTCTGAGCCATCTCTCCAGCCCTGGAAGCTGCTTCTTATGCTCTCCGAAATCCATTTTGAAAGTCTCTTATATATTCCTAAATATAACCTGTTCAATAGGCATACTGTTACTTGTATGTATGTTTTCAGGGTCTTTAATATACTTTTGAAACAGGCAACCATCAAGAGAAATTAGCAACCTGGGGCTTTCTTTGGCATGGAATATGTACACACCCCTTTTTTGCCAATGAACCTAGCAACACAGGAGCCCTGCCTGCACCCAATGGCATGTACACCCCATTTCAAACAATGGTATATGATTCTCCTCCACTAACAATCATCTAGAACTTCCTTTTGTTGTCAATCTTCATTTAAACTGTCTGCAGGGCATATCTGGGAGGTGGCATGAAGTGGCATGTACCCTAAGGGGAACTGCCCTGTTAGTGAATTTTTAGTGAAAGTCCTATCTACCATCTTATGCCTATAAATAAGCGGGCATACTTATGACTCAAACCAGATGCATCATGGTAAAGGGACACATACAGTAAAAAGAAAAAGAAAAAAAGATCTCACATTACCGAAGCCTGTCAACACAACCGAGACCATTGTGCCTCATTGTATTGAGTTTTTTCTCCTCATCGACCCCATAAATGAATGGGCATGACAGTAACTGGAGACTCTGGAGTACTCTAAAGAATGCAGGCTGCTATTCACATGCAGTGCATCTAAGACAAATTGTTGTTTTGCTTTCAAATAATGTTTCCTGCCACTTTGAAATCTATGTGCTCTTTTTCAATTCTTTGAAGATGATGCCAAGAACCTGGTCAAGACAGTGACACCTGGCAAGACTAGTATTGTTATTTTACTTTTTATTCATAACGCCATGTGGGTTAGGAAGGAGAGGATGCCCCAGTTGTAAATTAGAAGTATTTCTTTTTTTTTTTTTTTTTTTTTTTTTTTTTTTTTCGAGACAGGGTTTCTCTGTGTAGCTTTGTACCTTTCCTGGAGCTTGTGCTGTAGCCCAGCCTGGCCTCAAACTCACAAAGATCCGCCTGCCTCTGCCTCCCAAGTGCTGGGATTAAAGGTGTGCACCACCACTGCCTGGCAAGAAGTATTTCTACATGAGTGTTGGAGGAGGGGGAAATGTCTAAAGAGATTTTAAAAAACGAGGGCAAGATCTTTAAGCCAGAAGTAATTGACGGTTGATTTCTAATTTGTAATAACTAATCATATTAGTATCTATTTTGCATGTTTATTTTCTTTTATTTTTAAAAGTTCCCTTTCCCCTATTCTCAAAACTTGAAGTCCCATAAAATATGAAGCCTTCCTGCATATATTATGAAAGTTTATTCTCCTTTACAACCTTAAACTGATTCCACATGCATCATTTTTGATGCTTGATTAAAATGCTTTGAGTTTATCCATTTTCAATGAAAATGATATATGATTAATGTAAGTATATTTATATTAATTCATTTATTGAGATATAGAAATATATGATTTTAGGGTATAAAACAATGAGGGCAGCATTGTGTTGCCTTACCACCACTTGGTGGCAGCATCCCTAACACACAGATTATGAATCAATAAACATTTGCTGTTGTTATTTGTTTCAATGCTAAAACAATGTTTACAAGAGTGAGTCAGTGAAGGGAACCACCACACTTAGGAAATTGTATCAAATTAAGTTTTATTGGTTTATAGTTGCTTACTATTTGGTTAAATTAGTCACGACCTTCATGGGTTAACTTCTCTTGTGTTTTCATTTTCAGACATATCTGGCTGCTCAGTTGGCATTTAAATGCCTTCAATAGCAATTAAAGTTCGTCCTAGGAGATACTCAGTACTACACTTGATGTTCTTGGCCTCACGGAACTTTAGGGGAGGTGGATCCAGTAAGGATCTCTGCTCCTAGGCCTCTGCACAAACTTCATAGCACCAGACCTTTACAGAAAACGTGGCAGTCTGCTAAGTATTATCATAGATTGCCTTATTATTGAGAATATAAGATACGGTTTATCCATTGAAAGGCCTAGAGTTGTATGTTAATACTGCTCATAATAAATAAGGCATTAAAATTTATAATTCTTGCAAATAACAAAGCCGTTCTAAGCCTTTCTCAACGTGCTGGTGGTTTCTGTTTCCTGGTTTGCAGTGGGCTGAGCAGTCTAGTGGGGATTTTTCACAGATCCATTTGATTTTCTTGAGCAGAAGAGATGCTCACAGACTCTCTGTGTACTAAACAGACCGTTGGCAATATCTAAACAGCTGTTGGCTGTATGATACATATTTGGCTAAAAACAAAACCCATCTGTATTTAATGCATTATTGCCAAAGTGTAGTAACATGCTGTTTCCAGTCTGAAAACACTGGTACCCTCATGTGAGACAATCAAATTGAAAATCTCACAACATGCTTCCCGCACTTCTTGGCTATGCAAGGGGGAAACTTAGGAGTGAGCCAGCTGATGGCAGAGATTGTTTCCAGTGGCTTCAGCCTGTGAGGTAAGGAGGAGGCCTTAGGTAGGGACAGGCTGGAAAAGCCTTTCCATGAATACGTTCTTGAACATTTTATTAAATACTCTTCTAAAAGATCTCTCTGTCTCTCTGTCTCTGTCTCTGTCTCTCTCTCTCTCCCTCTGTGTGTGTGTGTGTGTGTGTGTGTGTGTGTGTGTGTGATCTCACACGCACATACTCAAAACAGTGCTGGTGCCCCCTGAGCACACAAACACTGGATGATACCCTGGAGTTGGAGTTACGGTGCTTGTGAGGCTCCAGACCGGAATGCTGAAGACAGCTTGGATGTTCTGTAAAAGCAACACATGCTCTTAAGCAATGAGCCATTTCTCTAACTCCATTGTTGAACTATTTCATTTTGTGTCCAAACAATCGCCATTTCTCTTTTGCCTGGTCAGAATGTATTTTGAATGTATTTTTATATAATCTTTATTTTACTGACAAAAAGTAATATATATTCAATGCTAGAAAAATTAGACTATACAAAGAAGAAAAAAACTAATGAGACTGCCCCACATTTACTTAGCTGTGCCATTTCTGAGTAAACTGATGATTAAGTGACCCAGGTGATTAATGCAATTCCTCCATCAGTCCGTTTACTGGGATTCTGTGCCTGCCTAACAAATGACAGTCTAAGAGAGGTTAAACCACCTGCAAAGGTTACTCAGTCCTTATATCTTCCATCTGGGCTTTGAACCCAGGTATGTTGCTTTTGAAAATGAAGCTCTTTTAACTATAGTAGAACAGTTCACATGAAAATAATAGCATTCAAAAGAAGGTCCCAAGAGGTCAATAGGATATAGACAACTATTTTAGGATAATTTAAGATATATTTGAAAATTTCAAAACAAGATTGTATAATGGCTATAATTGGTAGCAACAGCTTTGCTTGGTCATGAGTGAAATATTCACAAATACACAAAAATGTGTCTGTAAACAATGAGATACGAGATTTCCTAGGATCTATCATTAAAACAAAATAACGTGTTAGCTAATGGCTTTTTTAAGTTAATTAGTGTAATGGAATTTTCCTCTAAATAGTAGTATTTATTTTATTTGACAAAACACTGAACAATTTGGGGGAAACTCTTGTAGTGTTTTCTTCCTGATTTGAATAATGCATAGCTTTTCCTCATTATAGGCAAATGTTCAAATCAACCTCAAAGAAAGTCTCACCTGGAAGGCTCCGGCTAAATGAGCATTTTTCTCTGTTTACCGGCAGCAATGCTTCCGACCCAAATAGTCAGCAGCTGGAGTGGTACCAGGGAACTCTCAGTGCTGCTAATGAGAGCCCCATATTTCACAGCTCACAGGCTGGAAATACTTTTTTTTTTTAAAAAAAAAAGGTATTTATGAAAATCTCCCTTCTTTGTGTACAAACCCAAGCAACTGTTGCTTTTAAAGAGATAAACTCCCACTAAGCAATTGAATTCACAGGGAAGTATAAACTGTAGATGAAGGTGATTTATAAAGTCATTAGTTTCATAATATGCAATGTCACAATCCCACCCAATCTCTGAGCTTTGTCTGGCATATGACACAAATCTAACAATGAGGATTTTTTTTTAAAAAAAAAAATATTTTCCCATGCTTCCCAAATGAAGGAGGGAAGTAGCAGCAGCATTATTTATGAAGACATCCAACTAAACACTGCAAAATGCCATGATATGGAAAATATATTAGTCCCAACAGGCTACAGCATCTTTCAATATATATTTTTAAACATGTTGACAAAATACACTTCCCCAGGAAGCTACTTTAAATAATTCAGATTAACTCTGAAAAAAAAAATATTTTACTGAGTCTTTTGTTTAATTCACATTTCTCTTCTGCTCCAAACTGTATTTGATTTGCTTAAAAATATTTAGAGGAAATAGCATGGTCACCTCTCAGATACACTATTCCCATAATTCTGGGAAACCTAGAGAGGCTTGCGGCAAAGTACAAGGTCATAATGTTCACCCCTTAGAGACAAATGGAAGCACTGGGTGAAGAGGGGGAGGTAGAAAGGGCCGAGGAAGATGAACTTGAGTGACACAGAAAACAAGCAACAGCTAGCTCTAGTATTAAGTATACAAAAGCAGACAAGCATAGAGGGAGAGCAAGGGAGACACCGAGAGAAGAGAGGAGAGAAGAGAGAGAGAACAAGGTTAACACATGGGGAGAGAATAAGGAGGGAGTAAGATTCAATTTGAGAGCTACATCTCTCAAGGTCATTTAGCTCACAAAGCAATTACGGGAAGGGAAAATTATTGACCTGGTATTGCATTGTAGAAAGAGGGTGGGTGATGGATGTGAGTCAAGCCCCGAGAGCTTATTAATCATGTGGCCTTTACAATTTGTCTCAGAAAGTTTGTCTGGAAGGCCAGCTGGGAAGTTTTTGAGTCTTAAACTACATGACCTATCATGTGAAGCCATATGTAACACGCTCTATGCCTCTTAGAGTGTCAGAAATGTGATTAGTAGTAACTGAGACATCAGTTGATTGACTGACTACTGGGATTCGAAAAGGTTGAAGGAAACTCAGCTTGGAATCTCCTCTGGATTTGTGTTTCTTTTTTGTTTGTTTGTTTGGAGTATGGATAAGGCACCTAGATTAGCTTTAGCCTATGGTAGGCTCTCACTAAAAGGTTGCTGACATTATTAGCAAGCACTTTGTTCAGGGATTGCCAAAGCCTCATCTTCTCACAATTCAGCAGTCACTTTGGCATCATATGATAACAATGTTGAAACCTTATTACTATTAAAAGCCATTCTTTGAGGGCTGGCAATATGGCACTATGGATAAAGGCAATTTACCAAGGCTAACAACCTGAGTTCCATTTCTGTGACACAAGCATAGAAGGAGAGAACCAACTCCTACAAGTTGTCCTCTGGCATCTCCGGAGGGAACATGGCATACTCAACCACACCCCCACACAAAATAACTAAATACATACATACAAAATAAACAAATGTGTTAAAAAATTTTAACTATTTTTGATACAACATAAAAAGTATGATTTCTGCAAGTCAAGGTAGCCCTTAAATACCCCGTAAAAGACATTTAATAAATGTATTTTACATACTATGTTTGTCCTTCTGAGTCTGGGTTACCTCACTCAAGATAATATTTTCTAGATCCATTCATTTGCTTGCAAATTTTATGATATCATTGTTTTTTACCACTGAGTAGTACTCCATTGTGTATAAGTGCCATATTTTCTTTATCCATTCTTCAGTTGAGGGACATCTAGATTGTTTCCAGGTTCTGGAGTCCTCATAGGACTGGACTAGGCCCTCTGGATATGGAAGATGGTTGTTTAGCTCAAAATGTCTGGGGGCACCCAGGCAGGGGGATCAGGATCTGTCCCTGGTATGTGGGCAGGCTTCAGGGAATCTGGTGCCTGTCGTGTGACACCTTGCACAGCCTTGGTGCACTGGGAAGGGGCTTGGACCTGCCTAGGCCTAGTGTGCTGGGCTCTGCTGACTCACCATGGGAGTCCTGGATTTTGGGGATGTGGGGATGCAGGGTGGCTTGGAAAAGAGGGCTGGGAGGTAGGAGGAGGGAAGAGGGGAGGTCTGTGGATAGCATGAGGAGTGAGTAGAAAATTTCTTAATAAAGAAAAATAAAATTAATTAATTAATTAAAAAATAAAATAAATGTATCTTAGCTAGCTATGAAAGTGAAATATATGTTATCTTGGGGCTGACATATATAAATAGAATGAGAGACCTTAAGTAATTAAAGATGTAACATGAAAACAAATATATGAAATCACTTTATCTTATTTAGCAAATATTTCCAAAACTATTATCACTGCCATACAGTTAATATAAAATGATTTTTTAACTATCCTTTGCAATTTTTCATATTAAATTGTCAAAATATGGTCTATATTTTCACTCCCAGTCTCCACTAAGCCTGTTTCAAGGCTCCAAAGATCATATCTGGTGAGTCACTGTGCTGTTATCTCTGTAGATAAAGAAGAATGTACATGCAGGGGACTATAACAGAAGGAGCCTTCGCATGCCCTAAGGCTTTCTCATTCATGGAGTGTGCTGACCAGCAGCAAACCTTCAAACAAGCAAACATCTTCAACAAACACTCTGTCCTGGGACATTTTGTCATGTCAGATTGGTTGACAAGAAAACAGACCACAAGGAAAGAAAGAACATTCCTATATCTCTATTTTTCAACATGTTTATGAGGCAATACCCTCTTCCCAGCTTCTAAACAGCTAAAAGCATCACCTCTCTTTCCTCAGGTTCTGTCTCAGAGGAGGAACAATGTCCCTTCATTCCAAGACAAAGTCCCACACCCACCGACCTACTCAGTCTGAATTGTGTGGCTTTCATTCTATCTAGCACTGTCTTGGTCAGCTCAGACTCACTTTCCATAATAAAGATGAAGTCCTTTCACTCCCTCAGTTACTTTATCTTTGGGAGAAAGAAGCTTGTCTTTCCCCAGTAAAGAATGGCTTGCTCTACCCATGTGGCAGTTTGAAAGAAAATGGCCCACAAAAGGAGTAGCACTATTAGGAGGTGTGGCCTTGTTGGAGGAAGTATGTCACCCACCGTGGAGGCAGGTTTTGAGGTCTCATTATAAGCTCAAGCCACACCCCATGAGACAAACGACTTCCCAGGAATCAAGATCTACAACTCTCAGCTCCTTCTCCAGCACAATGTCTGCCTGCATGCCTCCCTGTCCCACCATGAAAATAATGGACTAAACCTCTGAAAATGAAAGCCACTCCATTAAATGTTTTCCTTTATAAGAGTTGCCATGGTCATGGTGTCTCTTCACAGCATTAGAAACCCTAACTAAGATAACCCAGGAATAATCCGAAGTAATAGAAAGCTGATTTTGCTTCCATTGGTTACCCTTTAACTACCATTTATCTCTCTGTGTCTCTGTGTCTCTCTGTCTCTGTCTCTCTGTCTCTGTCTCTCTGTCTCTTTCTCTCTTTTGCTCTTGCTTTCATTCTCATTCATTTCCTAATCTCAGAAAAATACACAGTGGGTTCCCAGTGATTCAGAGTTCTTGTCACCCACCACTTACTGTTCTGTGATTCATGGGTAATCACCCACTGCCATTTATTCACCTGGAACAATCTTTCTCAAGATTGGCAACTATCACCTCAAAACAAACAAACAAACACAAAAACAAATAGCATTTAAGGAGGTAGGTCAAGCTTGTTAGCATAAGTGTGTCACTTGGGACAGGGCCTGGGTTTTTATAGCCCCACTTCCCACCGACTGCCCACTTCCTGTACCACAAAAACATTAGAAGGTGAAGTGTCCCAGGTATATACTCCCTGTGAACATGGAACCGACTACGGCCATGTCTTCTCTGACATGGGCTAGGTCACCTCAAAAGAATCACTTCCTCTCTTCAGTTGCACTGCAGGGTGTTTTGTAAAAAAATGACCAATACTCCATTTCTCTGCTGGGCTACCCTGTTCTAATTCTGCTGCTTCTCTGCTTTCTGTCCCACCTCTGAGAGGTTTCTCTGTTTTGTGATCTCCACAGGCAGTCTTCAGCAAACATCTGCCTGTTTTCCCTCTTCATCAAGTCCTTTTAGTTACTACTCCCCCTTATCACTTAAATGATGGTTTCCTTTTGAGGCATTCCATTCACATCCAATATCCTGATCTCAATGTAAAACTGGAACAACTCTCCTTGCTGGCAGTGCCTGGGCATCATTCATCAAATGCATTTGGTTTCTGTCTTCAGATCATTGTTCTACACACCTGCTGCACTGATAGTACTAAAGGAAGCAGACTTTGGGAGGATGGGAGATGGGCTGTTGGCCTTTCAGCCTTAAGATAGAGAAGTGGGATTGTGAAAACATGCTACACTGACTCTACACACATTATGCCACATAGACTGTGTCCTTGAGGTTGCTGAACTGTTTCCTCCCCTTTTACTCAATCCTCAATCTCACATCTATTTCTGTCCTTCATTTCTGACATCTGGCTTTCATTCTAACAGACCTCTAAAACTACATTGGCAAAGACCATAAAATGACCTTGTTAAAAATCCCCTGGACTCCTCGGTCCTTGTCTTATCAGAAATAGCTTCTGACACTTATATTTTCTTCAGCAATGCAATTCTTCTTTGCTCTCCATGAAACAAGGACATTGAACTCTTTCCTGCTTTGTATGCTGTACCCATGTGCTCCACTTTGCTCCACTTTAAAACTGACCCTAGAGTCTGTTTCTAGGGCCTTTCTCTGACTTTTCCTTTAATATGCATGCTTTCTATGGGGCCGCCTAACTTCAACTCCCACTTAAACACTAAGGAATCCCTTTTCTTTTTAGACTACTACTCCCCAGTGAAGTCAGACCCCAGAATCCAACCATCAGCTAGATATGTATGTAGCTTTTCAAAAGCCAACTAAAATCCATTTGTCCATAGCAGAGCTGTTTTTGTTGTTGTTGTTGTTTGTTTGTTTTTTTGAGACAGGGTTTCTCTGTGTAGCTTTGTGCCTTTTCTGGATCTCACTCTGTAGCCCACGGTGGCCTCGAACTCACAGAGATCTGCCTGCCTCTGCCTCCCAAGTGCTGGGATTAGAGGCGTGTGCCACCACCACCCGGCTCATAGCAGAGTTCTTAATCTATTACCCTGCTGACTCTTTCCTCCACCCACTGTCCAAATAATACATAAAATAAGTGGAAAAAAAACACAAAAAATGAATAAAGTGTCATGAGAGCATGAGAAAACCAGGAAGACAGGAGTAGTGGTATCCATTGCACTATTTTAAAGTATTTATTTATTGTAATAAATTCTAATCCTTGTTAGGTGTCCCTCAAATGAAAAAATGACATCCTTGCTTTTCTATCTATTCTGTAGTTGAGTCCCTAGGAATCACAAGGTTAGGGACTTCAAACTTTAGTCTTGATGAAACACAAAAATTCACTTAGCCCCATTAGTACTGATTTTATTTCTCAAACATATTGAGAATACTAATCATGGGTATTTTATGGTCTAATTCTACCCATGCATTAAATCAATAATAATGTTTTACAACCAACAGGACAACACAGAGTGTGTCTTCATCCCCTTTCTTGATATCTTCTGATAGTAGCTGAGGCTGGAGAATTACATGAAATTTGCCCAGGGTACAAGATAAAACTAACTTTAAATTTACTCAGAGGTATTCTATCTGCACAGCACAGGTCTATTCCAGGTAGTCAAATGAGTGAATACACATTTTATGTGTTTTTTGACTATTAAGGGGGCTCAGATCCTTTGAACTACTTGTCCTGTTATCTATTTGCTGATGCCTTCAGTTTCAGGTCAGAGCCTAATTCACTTAGCAGAATGCAGTGATCTTGATTCAAATGCAAATTCAACTTTATTTGTCCTTTGTACCCTAGTAAAAATTGATTTAGCGAGACATTTGTGACAGCAGACTTTGATTGTGGGAATGTCCAAGAGGACACCAAGGCCCAGGTTCACAAAGAAAGAATTGTGAGAAGAGAAGATGGGTAGGGAGAAAAAGAGGTGGAGGTTATCTCTAGCACCTTAACCTTGCCAGATTTGCAGTGTGCATTAAAGGAAGGTGTGTGTGTGTGTGTGTGTGTGTGTGTGTGACAAATACTATTTCTCTTCATATACTAACACATCTCTATATTGGAAGTTTCAGTATTTCCATCGAGGAAGATTACAAAAAGAGAATTTTACAGTTTATAGTGGAACAGGACATGGCAGACACTCCATACTGTTTGGCGGGAACCTCTAGCTCACCCTTGCATGATACCATGATATGGGAGGCCCCATTCCCATCTCTTGCTTTTTCTTTCCAAACCCCGCCCAATCAGAGAATCTCTGAACAAAGGAAAGGCACCCAAAAGCCCAGATCCACATTCTTGGAGGCTGCTGCAGCTTCCTCCCCTAAAGTTGCCAGCCGCCCCAGTCTCCACCTAAGCCAGCTTTTGACCATACTTGGGCACAAACGTACGTTGTGGCAGTCATTAACCATCGACTACAACCAAAAAGTCTCCCTGCTTTGGTTTGAGGGCATGGCTTCTCTGGCCTCAATCTCTGGGACTGGAGAACTCACCTGGGAGTTGCTTTGCTCAAATAAACCTGTTGTTACACTTTTTCAATTCAGCTTGATCTGGCTTACTGCTTTGGTGCAGAAAACCTATTACATGCTATGAAATGAAACTTTGTGAAATATTTCCAGTTAATCTTTGAGTTCATGTGATTACTGAGTATCATCTTTTATGGTATCGCTCCTATGATTATTCTTATCTCTCCATATTTGTCCATTCTAAATTAGAAATTTATTTCAAAATAGTTATACATGACATTTTAAGTATTATGGACTTTTATTAAAATTTTGGAGCAGGAACAGGTGAGGAAATGTCCTTCTTTAGCTTCATACTCAATTACCACAGAGAAGAAATTTGGACTCACACTGAATACATTCAGTATTCTTCTATATTCAACTTTACTTACATAAATAGTAATAACAATACTCAACACAGGATAACAACTTTTCATCAGCATCAGTTTTAGAGTGATTAAAAAAATGCTTCAAGGAAGATAAAATGGTATGTTTCTGGTCAGTACTCTGGACAGAACTCAAACAACTGAACATGTGAGTGTGCCCTGTTGTACTTCACAGTTATGGTTTCCTAACAATTACAATGTCTTTATAGGGTAACAAGATCAGTGAAGACATTCTCACTCCAATACCCACTGGGTCCCAGACAGCAGCTGCATTTGGGATCAAATCAGGCTATTAAACCACAGGGCAGAATGACTGTGATTTGCATGAGTAATTAGAAATGATTAATAGAATGCCTTGCTTAATTAAACTTATCTCATAAGGACACCTCTTGAAAACTTATAAGCTTGGCAATTGATAATCATCCTAGGTGTGTTAGGTATAATACTGTATGGCTCCAATGAAGTATTTTTGACTATTTAAAATAGATGTAATTTAATGACACAATTCACATGTATATTAGATATCTTGAAAATTTTTAAATGCAATATGAGAGTGTAGTGAATGAAAAATGATGCTGTTGTTTTTTGAAACTCTGCAACTAGGAGAGGACTGTATACGAAATCAGTGAACTAGCCACCAACCAAGGTATTTAATTATTTAATATAGAACATATTGATATTAAAGAACAATATTTAAGTCAAGTATTTGCTTAATTTTAGTTTAATATTTAAAAATCTTCAAATTAGAAAAAAATGCTTGTACTTGTTAAGCTTAGTATCAGGGAGTAAATTTTGCCATAAATATGAGAAAGAAGATAAATAATACTTAAGAGCATGGAAATAATACCTAAAAAATGCTATGCCAAATAACTTAGCTGTGATTTCAATTTAGATTGATCAGCAGGTAAAGGCACTTGCCACCCAATTCTGGCAATGTACAGAGCAAAAATGGTGAAAGAATCAACTTCTATGACTTGTCTTTGATCTGTACACATGTCCTGTGTGCGTGCACAAACACGCACACGCACATCTTCTAAACTCATCAGTGGCACTGCATTCATGAGCTCACAGTAGCTGTGGTTGCCTATATAAGACCAACACAAGAGTAAACCTGTCCAAGTCCCACCAAATATAAGAGAGGACTCTGAAAGAACAACCCATAGCTAGGAAGTTTGGCAGTTGATGGCTGCTGGGATAAGGAGACCCAGGTTTCTTCACGGGAATAACCACTATTAGGATGTCCATGCTCCAGTTGATTGTCGTGGACACAAGGACAGCATTATTTTGACTCAGTTGGTTCTAAAAGAGGACATGAAGTTTATAGAAGGATATGGTGGGAGGCATTTGGGAAGTTGGAGAGTGAATGGGCTTTGATATGACCAGGTCATATTCTATACATGTGAAATTTTCAAAGAGTGATTAATAAATAAGTGTTAAATTATTTAAAACAAAAAGATATAGAGCCACTCAAAAAGCAAATACCTTGGTTAACAATGAGGCATTTATTCAGATCTAGGCTTTATGTCACTCCAAGCAGTGAATGTGCTAAATGAGGTTATACCAATAGTTCATGAAACATCTTTAAAAGGCAATGGCTATATTGGGTTTAATTAACTACTATTTTTGTTATTTGGTTCAGATTTCATGTAAATGCCTTTTTCCTTTTGCTCTATCAAATATTCTCTCCTTATCTCTCTCCCCCTCTATCCCTCCCTCTCCCCCCCTCCCATGTCTCTCTCTGCCTGTAGAAGTGAGTGTTGTGGGATGTCTTTCTGTATGCTGTGAAAATGTGTTGCTCTGATTGGTTGATAAAGAAAGCTGCATTGGCTTATGGCAAGGCAGCTTAGAGTTAGGTGGCAAATCCAAGCAGACAGACTGAGAGAAGAAAGGAGGGAAGGGAGAGATGTCAGCCACCACCAAAGGAGAAGTAAGATGCCAGCAGACAGACTGCTGAGGGATGTTCTATATGTCCTGTGGGAGCCCGTTCTCAGGTTCCTCGTGGCTTTACCCAGCAGGTCCGCATAGAGGATGATTAGGACCACGGGCCTGAGTGCAGGTGTCTGAGATGGTCTGCACTTGGCTGTGCTGTGGGATGGTCTGTATGTCAAACTGCTCTGATTGGTCAATAAATAAAACACTGATTGGCCAGTGGCTAGGTAGGAAGTATAGGCGGGACTAACAGAGAGGAGAAAAGAAAGAACAGGAAGGCAGGAGTCACTGCCAGCCACCACCAGGACAAGCAGCATGTAAAAATGTCGGTAAGCCATGAGCCACATGGCAAGGTATAGATTTATGGAAATGGATTAATTTAAGATATAAGAACAGTTAGCAAGAAGCCTGCCACGGACATACAGTTTGTAAGCAATGTAAGTCTCTGTGTTTACTTGGTTGGGTCTGAGTGGCTGTGGGACTACTGGTGATAAAGATTTGTCCTGACTGTGGGAAAACTCTAGCTACAGCAGACAGGCAATGCCAAGGCCATATGGCAAAATGTAGATTAATAGAAATGGGTTTATTTATTTATTTATTTATTTATTTATTTATTTATTTATTTATTATTTTGGTTTTTTGAGACAGGGTTCCTCTGTGTAGCTTTGTGCCTTTCCTGGAACTCACTTGGTAGCCCAGGCTGGCTTCGAACTCACAGAGATCCACCTGGCTCTGCCTCCCGAGTGCTGGGATTAAAGGCATGTGCCACCACCGCCCGGCTAAAATGGGTTAATTTAAGATGAAAGAGCTAGCTAGCAAGAAGCCTACGATAGACCATACAGTTTACAAATAATATTCATCCTCTGAGTGATTATTTTATAAGAGGCTGCGGGACCTCAGGGATGGCAAGACCAGAGAAACCTTCCAGCTATAGATGAGGATGGGGGTGATTAGGGAATCAAACCATGGGCTTTGTACACTGATGTGTATTTGGCTTTGGTCTACCATTGAGCTACATTTCTAGTACTCAAAAAAAATTAAAACTGATATCTCACTGTGTTGTCATAATTGACTTGAATCTTAAGCTTTCAGGCCCATCCTCCATTCAATTATAATTTTAACAATGAACTTGAACTCTGTATAATATAAACCAGCAAATGTGTCCTAGAGTTCATTATATGAAGACATAAATAGAAAAATTTCTATTTATAAGTTTTTAAAAATTATTTGACAAAATTAAGCGTAACTTAGAAAGTATAAAAAAAGAGGCAAAGTATGATGCTACCTTGCTACCTTTAGAAAAGTGAATGAGCCCAAACAACTTGGTGTTTCATGTAATTTGCTATAAGGCATATAATCTGACATTGTTGTACATGCTGCCCATGTATTTATTTAAAAAAAAATGTATCAATGTATGACAAAAAATGTATTGTCACAGATCACTAATGAGCTACTAATGCTATTCAAAGCTCCTTAACACTACAATTCATTTCCCTCCTTAAGGAATAGGGCATCCACAGTTTTGGAACCCTTATTGTGTTACTTTATGTAAAGAACTCAATAAACACTGGCCTGGGAAATCTGAAATAAGTTGAATCTAGTTGGATGAGCTAGTAGTAAGAATTTGCTGCTTCCTAATTCAACAGTTCTCATTATTAACTTTCTACATGAGCATTATGGATAGGAAAATAAGAATGCTTGGACTCAACTGGGAAGGACAAGTATGTACTCCTATCATATAGAATCTTTGTAAGTATCAATTGTGAGCCAGGGGATTTAATATATGTCTATAGTGGGTATTCAATATACAAGGCATCGATCTATGTCACGGCTTTGAGTCTGCCATCAGTTAATGGTGTGACTTTGGCCAAGTTCATCAACCTTTATGAACCCTAATATCATTTGTAAAATAAAGCCATGCAGGATTTTAAGTAGATCATTTCTAAGACCTTTTTAACTTCCCTGAATTCTATGATATTACCTTCCAAAATATATGCTGGAATGACTTAGAAGGTATTTTGGGGGAAATAAATTCTATAACAAAATAAGTTTGTTGAATACTTGGATTAATTTCTTAATGTCTTTATTATGCAAATCTCTACTTTAAAACTTTCTATAGCATCTCATTAAGCTTCTTTGAGTATGAAAATCTGGGCTTTAAGAAAAATTAAAAAAAAAAAAACAAAAACTGTTAACAACTAAAAGCACAGCCATAGTCCACATAATAGAGTTTGGGCAATGCACATTTATGAGCTGGAAAATTCCTCGATACTCTTTAACCAGAACATATAACAATAATGCTTTAGCCAATTTCATACATCTTTATTCATGACCTTCTATGTTAAAAACCTTCCAACCTTCCAATAGTAGGTCACAATGGAATAATAATGTGCACACTGTTGTTTCACATCATAGGTTCAAAAAACAAAACAAAAACAAAAACAGTTCTGAGGAATTGCGTGGCTTGCTCATTCATTATCAGATAAGTAAATAAAGCTGAAATTATAATCCTATATTCTGAATCCAAAGTGTTGCCTATCATGCCTCATAGCCTTGGATTACCTCTACAGGTAAGGCATGGTAGACATCATTCCATGGTGTGCCATGGCAGGACTCAGTTTTTATGGGCCATTCAGAAGAGAATAACTACCATTTTTTGAACAATATAGTGGAGATCTTCATGCAGTTGTCTCTAGTATTCTAAGAAACAAAAGAAAAATAAATAATATATATCTCCTCCACCTTGGGAAGCTTTTACTCTAAAGAGAAATTTTCATGGTTTTATTTGTTTAAAGTTTATAATATTAGTCTCTAACCAATCGTTTGTTTTCCAGGAACATCTAGTCCCAGAACAGTCAGAATTATTTATCTGTACTGTGATTTTTCAAGAAGAGTCTCATTCTTATTTTATCAGGAGGGCATTGATACATTTTGAAATTAATAAATAGTGATGTCTGAGCAACTTGGTAGTTCCCCAGGATTCAAAGACTAGTATGCCAACCCTATTGCTTCTTAGAATATGGTCTACCATTCTAAAACGTAGCCTCTTTGCCTTGCCTGGCTTTTAATGTAGAGTAGGGTGGACCTCATTGTGTAATAGTTGTCTAATAAATTAAAAATAATAGAATATAAATAAAAAGGAAAATATTACTAGTCATAAATCAGTGAAGAATGTGTTTTTATACTTTTAGGGTACTTATTTACTGCCTTGCATTACTTATCAAAAAATCCAAACAAGTGAAAAAAAATGCTGATGCTGCTGTCTCCAAAACTGAGATTTTACTCACAAATAAACCATTTCAAAACAAGGCACAGCCTTATTTGGTGTCTTTTCAAAAGAAAAAATCAAAACACCTTCAAAATTTTTTAAACCAAAGCAAACATTTTGATTATTACAAAAACTATCACTTATCAAGCAATTGGTCTTAAGTATCTACACTACATTTTCTACTTGAATTGAAGTTTTTCTTCCAAAAGTCATAAGGTAGAGATGAATAGTAAGGAAGTCAGAAATGACTGAGAGATGATTCATGTAATATTCCATGTTTCATATTCTCCATTTCTAAACTAAAGGTAATTATTATTTAAAAAAAAAATCAATACTGGGTATTAAACCTAGGGCCTGCTACGTGCAAGATAAGCATTATACCACTGAGTTACATCCCTAGACTTAGTTAATTATTTCTATTCTTTAATTAGTTGCAGTCTAGATAAACTCCTATAATACAATGCAATTAAGTGGGATTTAGTACAGGTAAGACTGTTCTTAAGGAAGGTTGCAATGTTTTTCCTTGCATGTGAATTCTCTAGAATTGACCTTGCTGAAAGTACAGTGAATGAAAAGGCAACCCTAGGAAAGAGATCAAATAATTCTATGGGGTCACTGATTACAAAGACCAAAGAAACTCGGAGCAGTGGCTGTGACCTTGGGGAGACTTACCTAGAGAGAGCATCTGATAGTTAATAGAGAAAGGGACTCAAATCCAAAGTCCAGACACTTCCATGAGCTCTGTCATGGCAACTATGTGTAGCTCAGGCAACTAACTTAATCTGTCTAAACTTGACTCTTTAGCTGAGGCCGTGACTTTTGCCTTGCTTGCTTCATAGGGTTGCAAAGAGGATCAAAAAATAATAATAAGTGAGAAAGTGCTGGAAAAGTATAAAATTCTATAAATCTAGCCACACAGATCTGTGAAGTTTACCTTATCCATAGGACATCTGAGATGGAGAAGGCTGGAATGTCACAAAATCCATTCCATAGTTGGTGACCTGCTGCACCAATAGACTTGCAAAAATATTTTTGTATCTATTGTTGTGAAATAACTTTATGACTTCATTAGAAGAATTACTGGACTCAATAGCTTGTATCACAGTTCTGTGGTACTCCTTACCCTGTACTATCATTTTTCATTTTTAGTGCATGGATGAGATGAACACAGTTACTATATATCGGCATGAAAGAAATTGAAATGAGAAATAAATGATAAAGTCAGTTACGGGTTTTCTAGTTTCCAGGTGGCTGGAGCTGCACTTGTGGTTCCTGGAGAACTGGAAATATATTAGGAGAATTAGAAACTAAATTCCATATAGATCTGTGTATAGCTTGAAAATAAAAACTGAGCTGCAGTGTGTCTCTTTCAATAAGACTGTGGAGCCAAATAGTATCTAAATTTTTTTTAAAAGGCTTAGTATCTCAGGTGATATTAATAGACCCTAAGTTCATTTATAAGGTCATTTCTGGGATAAAAAAAAAAGTTCTTCCTATTCTTCCAAAGTTGTTCATGTAGCTTATCAATTTATCAAGAGCGATATTCAGAGCCTGAAAAAAAATTCATGTGCACAAATGATTCTTCTTAATGATCTTCTTTCACACATCTTCTCCTGAATCCCCAGCTACAGCACAGTCAATTGTTTCTCTCATTCATATTTTTTTTCTGCAAGGAGAAGCTAGTTTCTACCATTGAGTGCTTCAGTCTCCAATTTCTCAATCAATTTGTTCTTTCTTAGCTCTCTTTCATTCGTACATTAAGCCCATTTCCTCAATTAGACAAACAAAATAAATCAATTTCCTCTTAGGCAGTTTGAGCTGTTGTGGCTGTTGTAACACTGCTGTCTTGAATTTTCCTTCAGAATGTTGGGTACTGATATTTTCAAATGCAACTGATGTTTGTGTCTTCCTTTTGTACCAGCAACTTAACTAAATTCTCAAAGTTCTAACAGATCCTTTGTAAGAGAGATCTTTAAGTCCCCTTCTATACAAACATAAAATTGACTCCATCCTTTGTAGTTTGAATGTTCTTTACTGAATTTTATTGGTCAAGATTTGAGTACTATGTTTAATTGGTGGTAAATGAGGAACATACTTTATTCATTCAAATCTTTAAGGAATGGCTTTCAACTTTACATCATCCATCATGATATTCACTGTGATTTCATCATGTTTATCTCTTGTGCTATGGGGTGCACCTTTAGCACCTTTGACATATAATCTGTTAGGAGGACTTTATTGTTCATTTTTGTGTTTGTGTTTTGCACTAATGTTATTTGCGAGCCTATTTGAACTGATCAGTATAAATGGGTGTGCTGGCTCATGTATTGGTAGAATAATATCTTTCCCCCTTTAATTGAAAATAGATTTTTTTTTCACACACAATATATCCTGATCACATTTTCTCTGCCCTCTATTCTCAGTTCCTCCTTACCTGCCCTCTGGTTTGAATCAACTCCCTTTCTATGTCTCATTAGAAAGCAAACAGGTTTTTAAGGAATTATAATAAAATATAATATAAGAAGTTAAAAGAAAAACTATCATGCTGTTGTTGTTTTGCTCTTTTGGGGGGACCCACCACTCAGTTCCCAAATAAATCACACACCAAGGTTTATTCTTAATTATAACTGCTTAGCCTTAGCTTGGCTTGTTTCTTGCCAGCTTTTCTTAACTTTAAATTATCTTGTCTACTTTTGGCCTCGGGGCTTTTCCTGTTATCTTACTTCTGTAAATCTTACTCTGTGGCTTGCTATCTCAGTGACTGGCCCCTGGAGTCTTCCTCCTTCTCTGGCTACTTCTTTTTTCCCAGATTTCTCCTTCTATATATTCTCTCTTCCTGCCAGCCCTGCCTATCCTTTCTCCTGCCTTGCTATTGGCCACTCAGTTCTTTATTAGACCATCAGGTATTTTAGACAGGCAAAGTAACACAGCTTCACAGAGTTTAACAAATGTAACATAAACAAAAGTAACACACCTTAAAATAATATTCTACCATACTATCACATGAAAGTTGGAAAAAAAATGACAAAAAACAACAACAACAAAACAGAAGAAAAAGAGCACAAGAGAACAATCAGTCAGAGACCAACCCATTCATACACCCAGGAGTCCCATAAGAAACACTCAACTTGAAACTGTAATATAAGCTCAGAGAGCCGCGGGAGACTCTGTGCATGCTGTCTCATTCTCTGTGAGTTCATACATGCTTTGGTCATGATGATTTAGAGGACCTTGTTTTCTTGGTGTGCTGCATCTCCTCTGGCTCTTATACTCTTTCTGCCTCTTCTTCCATGGGGTTCAATCTGAGTCCTAAGGGGAGGGATTTGATGGAGACATCCCTTTTAGGGCTGTGCTGTGGATATCACTCTATATAAATAAAACACTGATGGCCAGTGACCAGGCAGGAAGTATAGGTGGGACAAAGAGAGAGGAGAATTGGGAAAACAGGAAGGGGAGAGAGACACTGCAGCCACCGCCAGGAGAAGCAGCATGTAAAGACGCTAGTAAGCCACCAGCCACATGGCAAGGTATAGATTTATAAAAATGGGTTAATTTAAGATAAAAGAACAGTTAGCAAGAAGCCTGCCATGGCCATACAGTTTATAAGTATTATAAGCGTCTGAGTGATTATTTTATACGTGGATTGTGGGACTGCGGGGCTTGGTGAAAGCTGGAGAGAAGTCCTCCAGCAACAGGGCTGAGTGCTCTGAGGTCATTTATTCTTTGTGTAATGTCTGCCTGTGGTTCCCTGTATTTGTTTCCATCTGCTGCAGGAAGAAGCTTCACTGATGATGGCTGAGCAAGGGACAGTTGTATGAGTATAGCAGAATGTCATTAGGAGTCATTTTATTGCTACATTTTTATTTCTTTAGAACATTACTATTTGGTTTTACCTTAGGTCTCTGCACTATTTCATCTTAATATCTTGGTCACACAAGCAGAGGGCCTTAATTCAAATCATATTTTGGTTGGTTACTCCCACGCTTTGTGCCATCATTGCAGTAGCATATATTGCAAGTAAGATTGCCAATCCAAGATTTTATAGTTGTGTTGACATTTACATTTCTCTAATGGTAGCATGCAGAGTACCTTTCTGTACCAGAGACACTAGAATGTGGGGGTAAAAGCTCTATGTTGACACTAGCTCTACTTCTCCATATTTAATGAGTTCTATATATGTTGTGTGGGTACCATGAGAATCGCTAAACAACCTAGGCTGTTGTCTTCAGTTGCTCTTCACAAACAGATGGCAAGATCCCATTGCTGCACACAACTCAATTAGCTATAACCAATCCTGGAACTGGAAGCTTCATCTGGGGATAAGAAATGGCCAGTTGGGGCTCTGTCTCCTTCATTATCTGGCAATTTCAATTTGATTGCTTCATGTATGTCTATATTTTAGGAAGCTTCTATTAGGCTTCCACAGTACCCCTCAAACAGACTTAATTTTGGCTGCCTCTACATGCGTTCCCTCTCTTGTTCCCTTCTTCCCTCCTCACTTGATCATCCCATCCAGCCCCCTCATTCTTCCATAACTGTCTATTTTATTTCCTTTTTTTATTGAGATCTATCTGTCCCTCTCAGTCTCATACTCTATACCTAGCCTCCATGTTTCTACAGATTATTGTTTAGTTATCATTGAATTAACAGTCCCAATTTACATACATGCAAATACATAGCATATTTCTTGTTCTGCATCAGGGATACAACACTTATGATAATTATTTTCTACTTTCACTCATTTACCTGCAAATTTCACTTTTTTAACAGTTAAGTAATACTCTACTGTGTTGATGTACTACATCTTTATCCACTTTTTTTCTGTTGAGTGACATCTATATGGTTTCTAATTTGTGGATATTATGAAAAGAGCAGCAATGAATATGGTTGAGCAAGTGTTCTTATGGCAGGATGAAGCATCCTTTACGCATATGCTCAAGATTAGTGTAGCTGGGTCTTGAGATAGATTGATTCTCCATCTTCCTGAGTAAAACCTACATTAACTTCCATAGTGCCTATACCAGTTTGCACTCCAACAAGCAATAGATGAGGGTTCCCCTTAATTCACATCCTAGTCAGCATAAGTTGTCATTTTTTTTTGTTGATGTTGACCATTCTGACTGATGGAAAATGAAATCTCAAAGTAGTTTTGATTTATGTTTCTCTGATAATTAAGGATGTTGAACATTTTTTAAGTGTTTCTCTGTCACCTGAGTTTCCTTTTCTTGGGAATTCTCTGTTTAGATCTGTACCCCATTTTTAATTGAGCTTATTTGTTTTCTTTATATATTTTGGACATTAGTCTTCTATCAGATGGGTAGTTGGTAAAAATATTTTCCCATTCTGTAACCTGCCACTTTGTCCAAAAATGCTGTCTTTTGTCATGTAGAAGCCCCTGTATCTAGTGTTTTGGAAGACATTAAGAATTTCAATGTCTTCTCGGCAGGTAGTTCCTTTGATAAGTATATAATGTTTCTCCATATCTCTTCAGATTAATCTTGATTTGAAGTCTTTTTTTGTTGAATATTAAAATGGGTTACAGAGCTTGTTTCTTACATCCATTTGCTTGGAATATCATTTCCATCCTTTTATCCAGAGGTGATGTTAGACTTGATGTTATAATGTCTTTCTTAGATGCAGCAGAAGGATTTATCCTGTTTTCCTAATCATTCTGTTAGTCTATGTCTTTTTACTGGGGGATTGAGACCGTTAGTTTTGAGAGGCATCAATGAATAGCCTTTGCTGAATCGTGTTTGTTGTTTGTTGTCAAGGTGTGTGTGTGTGTGTGTGTGTGTGTGTGTGTGTGTTTCCCCTCTTTGATTTATTAGTCTGGGACTATTTATTTCTTGTATTTTCTTGGGTATGGTTAACCTCCTTAAGTTGTTGAAATTTTCCTCCTAGTGCCTTCTGCAGGACTGGATTTATAGATGGTTATTGCTTAAATTTGGTTTTATTATGGAATGTTTTGTTTTCTCTATCTATTGTGATTGAAAGTTTTGCTGGGTATAGTAGTCTGGATTGTCATCTGGGGTCTCTTAGAGTCTTCTGAAAATCTATCCAGGATCTTTCAGATTTTAAAATCTCCATCAAAAAGTCAGATGTGCCCTTGTGTGTTACTTGGTCTTTTTCCTTTACAGCTTTTAATATTCTTTCTTTTTCTGTACATTTAGTTTTTTGATTACTATGTGCCAAGGACACTTTCTTTTCTGCTCTAGTCAATTTGGTGTTTCTTCTTCTTCTTCTTCTTCTTCTTCTTCTTCTTCTTCTTCTTCTTCTTCTTCTTCTTCTTCTCTTCTTCCTCCTCCTCCTCCTCCTCCTCTTCCTCCTCCTCCTCCTCCTCCTCCTCCTCCTCCTTCTTTTTTTCCTCCTTCTTCTTTCTGTATGTTTCTTTTACCTTGCTAGGCATCTCCTTCTTTAGGTTAGGGAAATTTTCTTCTGCAGTTTTGTTGAAAATATTCTCTGTCTTGACCTCATTTTCTTCACCTTCCTCTATCCCTATTATTCTTAGATTTGGTCTTTTTGTAGTGTCCCAGATTTCTTGGATGTTTTGTGCCAGGATATTTTAGATTTAACATTTTCTTTGATCAATGTATTCATTTTTTAATTGTATCTTCAATGCCTGAATTCCCTCCTCCATCTCTTGTATTCTGTTGGTGAGATTTACCTCCGAGGTTACTGTTTGAGTTCCTAAATTTTGCATTTCCACATTTCCCTCAGTATGGGTTTTCTTTATAGATCCTATTTCCACTTTCTGGTCTTGATTCTTTTTATTGATTTTTCTTTCACTGTGTTTTCATACACTTCTTTAAGAGATTCATTTATTTCCTCTATAAGGCCCTCTATCCAGTTCATAAAGGTTAATTTAAGATCTTTTTTCTTCTGCTTCAGCTACTTCAGCTATGTTGCAATATTCAGGGCCTGCAATGGGATTGTTGCTGGGCTCTAGTAGAGACATATTGTCCTGGTTATTGTTGACTTTGTTTTTATGCTGGCATCTAAGCATGTGGGTTTGATTGTAATTTTAGGTACTGTAATCTTGTCTTGTCTTTGTTGGGTGAGTGTTTTGTCCTTGGTTTCTGGTGCCCTCTCTGGTTCTTAGCAGAATGTGGTGGCTGTGTGTTGACTGGTAGAAAATTCTTTTGGGATTCTGATAGGTACGGTCACTGGGGGTTCCAGGTAAAATGTGTTTTTAGATATTGAGAGTTGACACTTAGGAATAGGGATGGGCAAGGAGGAGGAACTGAGGGGGTCCACAGGAAGAAAGGAAAGCAGTGTTCCATTGGTAACTTGAAGCTGGCAAAAATGGACACATACATTTGTTTATTCATAAGTGCCCATGTTAAAAAAAATAGAGTTGGACATTTGACTTTAAGAGTTATAAAATGTTTTGAATGATTAAAATGAATGTTACTAAAAATAGCCCATTCTGGTTTATATTCTGAGAACAGAATATAATTCTATGCATTTTGCCTGCACCCTTACATGATCCCTGTTTCTACAAACTGTGAAACCAATGATTGGCATTTATTAAACATAATATTTACAATTAGCATAATTTTGATTTTGTGCTTAAAAATGTTTTTCCTTTCAGGTGATTTTGAATATCTTTTTAAAAATACCTTTAAAAAACCTTTATTTTTTAAACCTATTTTTCTATACAACTGAAGTTTTGACTTCTTGTTAATTAGGTCAGCAAGGAATCAGTAATGAAAAATCAATAAAAGCTCTCATTAAGGATCATCCTGAACCCGAGTTTCCCGTAATTTCAGTACATAATAACATGTCTCTAGAATACACTTCTCTATCCTCTAACTAAAAGTGACATCAACATGGTTCCTGGGTCATGCTCTCCGTACTGGTTCATTCCAATTAGTCAGTGCTCAGCTCCTGGATGCTCAGGCTCACTGCTTTCTTGGAAGCAGGAGAAAAAAAAAACCCTGGATTTTATATAAAGTGGAGTATGACATGGGCTCATTATTTAGTAGTGTTTCTGCTTTCTTCCACCTCACCTATCTTCAGCTGCCAAGAGCTCATTGTTAGTTTTTACCAAGTAAGATCATTACAAACTAGATTTTCTCAAAGACATAAGGATCAGTCAGTTACCAGGAAGTTGTTATGTTCCAGGACCATGGAATAAGGTTCATAAATAATTTGTCTGCCAAGAATCTGAGACACTAATGTGCTGGTTTTTATATACCTAAGAAAATGCACCTGGGAATGAGAAGGGGTTGGGGCAGGAGGCTCTCAGTATTGTGTAAAGCTCAATCTAGTGCTTCATCTAGCATGTAGAAGGTGTTCAATAATTGCTTGAGGAATGAAGTAATCCTGTCTGGAGGTCATAAAGTAGAGAAGCCAAAAGAAAAAAAAAAAAAAAAAAAAAAAAAAAAAGGCAGGGATCAATGCTTCTTAGATGCAGAGAATAGAGCCAGCCAGCCTGATGCAAATTCAAGATGGAGTGCTGAATTGGGCTTAATGACAAGCTCAGAATTCATGCTCCTTTCCTAACCCTGCATGATAGCTGAGGTTCTTGCTCTCTAGTGGCCTAGTCAACCTCATTTCAAGAACTCAGAAGCATTGTACTTGATGCTGTATCAGATATATTATATTTGATCAAATAAGGCTATTGAGGAACCACCTAAAAAAGGGGGGGATCAGTCATTTTTGTTGGAGCTTCTGTTCTGCTTCTACATCTAGGCATCAGAACAAGTAACTTGCTCCATTCAGTCCCTAATTTACTGATCTGTGAGAGGAGGGAGCTGGAAAGATAAATGAAGTTTGGAGTCCTTAGGCTTGAAACTGTCTTCTGCATTTGCTATTAGACACTTGTGACAGAGTAGGTATGCTGGAGATTATGCCAAAGTCTCTTTCACAAACTTTTTTTTTTTAATCCCTCAGCATCCCTGGAAATTATGTATCATCACCACTCTTCTTAATGAGAAAAAAGCAAGGCCATACAATGGCTTAGAATATTTCAATGTCACATGGTGAGTAAATGGCAAAGATGGAAACTTAATTCAGGGCATACTCATTGTTGCAAAATTTATAGGCAGAATAATGGGAAGCAGCCTCGGTCTTATCTTAGAAACAACGATAATGGGATGATCACTTCAGATTGCATCCTGGTGCTTAAAATAGACTTGTGACACGAATCGCCATGAAATGATTATTTTCTCCTGTGTGCTAGATATAAATAAGTGGGAACTGCAGTCAAAACCTGAGAAAAATCTCCATAGAGTTTTGAAATCATCATTGGATACATAATATAAAAGGTATCAAAACTTCATTAACCCCAGCTCTTGCTTCCACCAAAAACAAAAGTAAAAACAAAATCAAACAAACAAACAAACAACAACAACAACAAAAAAAAACCCAATCAACCAACCAACAAAAATCTTTACCAAGATGTAAGATATAGACTGAATGCTGAGAAGGGGGATTCCCGAAATCAGGTCATCATTATACCTTGTATGTACAGGGAATCTGTAGTTTGTTTTTCTGAATGTCAAATATATATAAAATGTAAGTCCTTTTGTTAATGTCTACATTTTATATCTCTGTATCTGTCAATCTACCTTCTTACCTTCATACCTACCTATCTACCTACACATGAAGACACATACATACACACACACACACACACACACACACACACACAGAGTCAAACTTATATACAGTTGTCCTTTCATAGCCACAAGGGATTCCCTATCACACCAAATTTGACCTAGGCTCAGGTCTCTTATGCCGAATGGTGTGATACTTGTATACATACATCATCCTCTATAATACATAAAATCATCCATACATCACTCATGATAATATAATACAACTCTATTTAAATAATTATTGTACTATATTATTTATAAAATGACCAGAAAAATTAATACATGTTTGATACATGTGTAGTGTATCTTCAGCTATCTTTGATTCCTGGTTGAGTTCATGAATATAGAAATTTCAGGTATAGAGGCCAAAGGTATGTATAAATATATATGAATATATAAATAAGAATATACTAATATGCATGTATGAACTACATATGCATATACATTTATATTTAGTTTTAAATATAACTAAAGAAGTCCAGAAATAGGGCAAGAAAACATGGGGTTCTGTAAATGACTTTCTTCATGTTCTCAGACCAAGGACATTAATCTAGGGTTGTCTAGCAGGAAGATAAGGAGGTAATTTAAACAGTGGGCCATATAATCTCTAGTAAATTTCCTGCCATTAAATACACACACACTCCATATTCTAGTCAACTTCCCTTGCTGAGGCTATTTAGCTTTATCCAGTGAATATTAGGAGTTCTTCCCATTCTGCATGTATACATACCTACCTTTATTCTGTCTCTTCATCATCTAACATCTATCCATTTTAAAATATTTTTACACTACAATTCACTAACTGTACATTAAAATAAAACAACAGGAGCCTTTTATATCTCCCAGTCATTAAGAATTATTTGGACCTTAAGCTCTCTCTTAGTGAGTAACATGTCTGTCTGATAGACAGAAATCGTCAAAATAGAGGATGTACATGCCCCATGTACTTAGTGCTATGATAGACACTAGCTTGAAACATGTTTTTGCATCATGTCGGATACATTCTCATTACACTAGGAAAGCATTTGGAATGATCGAAAAGTGCTGCCATCTTATATGTTCTCTACACAGATTCTATAGTCTCTCACTTAAACAATTCCTAATGTCTCTTTCTCTGCTTTGCTTTGCTTTTTTCTTTTTTGAGACAGTTTCTTTGTGTAATATCCCTGGCTATCCTCAAACTCACTCTAAAGACCAGGCTGGCCTTGAACTCACAGAGATCTTCCTGCTTCTCTAGTGCTGGGATTAAAGGCATGTGCCACCACCACTGGCTTTTCTTTTTTTCCACACTAACGTCTCTTTCTATATTTTGGCACATAAAAATATTATATCTGTTTAAATTTTAACTTCCTTTTGAGAGTAGAAACTGCTGATGTCTTGAATCTGGGCTTCCCCATTTAAAAAAAAAAAAGAATCCAGTTGGTTTTAGGGAAGAAGAAGAAGTTAGGTATTTAATGGATATAGGATGACGTTACTTGTCACATTGCTTCCTCATGCTTCTTGCTAATAATCTGAAGAAGATTCAGGCTATGTTAGGTTAGATCTTTTTCAGGGGGCTTGTTTTGTGTCCTTGGCTGCTGTTTTCATTTTTGTGTAGCTTTTTCTTTATTCCCCCCCACCCTGGTATTATACATACCTGCACTGCAGCAGCATTTCTTAGTATAACCGAGGACTGAGGTCTCCTGTTTGGAAGTGCTGATGAAGTGCATCTCACCCACATGTATAATTTATGACCAGAGCAATGAGCACTCGTCCCGTGCAGAGCATTGTGTTTAGCTACTGTTCCTTTCATCTTGCACTGTATCAAAGCTCAGACCGTCTCCCACAAAGGCAACACAAAGGCATCTTTCCTTTTGCTTCTTATGACACTAGTGAGGAACATCATAGCCAAGCAAATAGGAAAATGGAATTGTTCTTATCATAAGCATAAAGCAGGATGCACAGTCTAGCTGTGCAGGTATCAGTCTGTGGTTCCAACCTTGATATTACTACTTCCTGTCTCCCTAGGGGGGCAGGGAACTACTTATGTTACTTAAACTCTATTTTCCTTATTTTAAAAATGAGGTAAATATACCCAAAATTGTTGTGAAGACTGAATGAGAAATTACATAAATTGCAGCAAAGTGAATACACAGTAAATGTTAATTTTCTTCCTCCTCCTTTTACTACTTTTAGGAGGGAAGAAAGCCCATAATCTCAGCAGAGTTGGTTTTCTGTGTGTGTGTGTGTGTGTGTGTGTGTGTGTGTGTGTGTGTGTGTGTGTGAATGAAAAGACAGGAGGCCCCTACATATGATAAAAACCTCAATGTCATTCATTTTAATACACAGACAGCACCAGTGGGATCCATAGTGGGAACAGCAGAAATAAAACAATACAAGGGGACAAATGAGCAAGGGGTTCAAGATCAACACCAAGATTTTAGGAAGGAGAAAATGAAAACATATTTCCCTGGGACAGTAGTGTATGAGGCAGTATACCTGATCCTAAAAACTCTGAGCCAAAATCTGTAGGTTTGAATTCATACTTTCCTACAATTGTGTTGTATAGTATCGAGGAAGTTATGCCCTCAGTAAAGTAGAAATAATATTAGGGGGAACTCAATGCAGCTTTTAGTTCACATGAGTTATTATATGCTACATATTTAGGAGAACATGAAACTTAAAAATGCTGCTCAGCATTTTTGTTTGAGCATGCACCTGTACTTGTATGGATATTTATTAAAGTATACATTGTGTATTACATTAGTGGCTATTTCAGATACCAGATACAACAAATTTCCTTTCTAATGAAGCTGGTGGAGTCTTGGACACATTTCTAGATATTAAGAACTAGGTTAGGGAGACTGTATGCTACAGAAACTATATGATGGACTAAACTGGTTAAGCAAACAGTATACCATCCCTTAAAGTAGAGCTGCAGAGTGTGGAACGGAGCCTTGTTTAAAATGAAGACTCATCTGTCTTGCCCGATTCCTAAAAGCAAATGTATCTTGCTCAAGTATGGACATTTTGGGAGAATGAAATAACACGCCAGATAAACCACCATGAACTCTGCTATCCAAGGTAAGAAAGAGCACAGTCCTTACAATCTCTTGTAAGCACCAGAAAGTCACTTCTCTATTAAGGTACCTACAGAAAGGGTTCCTTTTCTGTGTTAAGTGTAGAAAGACAGTGTTAAATTGTGTTGTCCTATGAAGACTTCATTAATTCATGCCTTGTTTTACCTCTATATTTCCTGAGGATAGTCTCACAAGAAAGGAGAAGAGACTCTTCACTGTGCATGCATTCCTGTCAGAGCCCTTCCTCTTCCTGGTGTGACACCGGGTGCTATAACCTATAAAGAAGCTTTCCTACCTGTCCTTTTTCAGCTGTGTACTTTCCCAGTAAATATGGTAAAATCTCATTCCTGTCGCTTCAAAACTGGTATTTTCTATTGGTGATTAAGAAACCGATTCTGAGAATGAGGGGCCAGTGATTATTCTGCTACCCTAAGCAAACCACTGACAATGGCTGGTATTTAACTCCTTGTGGTTGCATGAATGGGAAAGGCCCCTCACAGATTTACTTGTATAAACACTTGGTCTCCAGCTGAGGACACTGTTCTGGGAAGTTGTAGAATCCTCTGGACCTGGGACTGAGCTGGCAGAGGACTGCGCGCCCTCTTAAACGTCAGCCAAATAAATCCACCCTCCCTTGTTTCTTGTCAACTGTTTGATTGCAGAGATGAGAAAAGTAACTACTATACTTTTCTCTTGTTTTCATCCTTGTTCACAGCACTCACTACCACAAGTAGAAGCCTCTCCGTTACCCATCAGCATGTAGACTTATCCCAGAGGCTCCATTTCTGACCTGAAGCCCTGCCCAGGTTAGGCTTTCTACAAATCCGAAATCTACATATTCCTGTGATCACAGTACACCTGGAGCCCTTGGAAGACAGCCTTTGTTTTCCTGCATATCCTGTGGCTCTTTCTGCATCCTGACCTGGAGGTACAGGAAAGATCATTCTTTATGCCAAAAGCAGTCCATTTTTCTATCCACTCCCCTCAAGACTCGGGAGCCTGTGAAGGCCACCACACAGTTCCCCATCATCTGCTATATCTTCTTGTTGGACTCCCCCCTTTCTTTTAATGGACTCAGACTACTTACTGTTCCATAGAGCAGACTGGCAGTTAATTCAAAAGTTTGAATTGAATTGAAGCTCACTTTTATGTTACTCTGCTTCTTGATGTGAGTACCATAAATAGTGGAGAGAATTTCTTTAACTCTGATAACTAACATGTTCTAAACTATGAGTGCATATATACAGTGCAACTTTGGATTTTCAGATACAGTATTTCTAAGGGTCGTTCACCCTATTATGCTCTGAGTGCTTTATGCTTTTAAGTATTTCATAGTTTCTCCCCTCTTTGGAAATACCCAGTAAGACTGAACATTCTTCATTATTTGCTTTAGACTTCAATATTTAATTGAAGAAACAGAAGTGTTCTGATAGATGGTCATCACTTGTCTTTCCTCAAATCTACTAACCTGCCCACATTTGGATCGATAAGTGCTGCCTTTCCTCCTGTTGGAATTGATGAGCTGTCACTCCCCTACCTTAAGCGAAGCTCTGTGCCTGTGCGTGGGGCAGCTTTTCCTTTCACCTACTTGTGGATCTCGTGATGGACTTATTTTCTTCTCCCTACAGATCTGTCTTAGAGTATTCACATGTAGCAACATCACCCATGATGTAAAAGCTATCACAAACAAGAGCTTACCTATCAATGATCCATGATACTTTAAGTTTAAAACAAGAAATTGGATGGAAGCTCATCATCTTGAGAACTGCTGCTGCTATCTTAATCTTCTCTACCCTACACTTCTTTATACTCCCAGGAACTTCCCTGGTTTTCCCTCCCCTTGCCCTGATTGTCTACCTCATATTGTAGTACAGTGACATTTGAAATTAGTGCATGTCACATGACTTATCCTTCTTTTTATGGTGCTACTTTCTGCCACTCACACCCTGTTGCTTATCATTATAACCTAAATTTCATAGTTTTAAATGGCAGCTCACTGGGCTGGGAAACAGCTCGTTGGTAGAGAGTTTGCCTTCCATGTGCAAGGCCTTGAGTTTAATGCGTACCATCAAATTAAAACAAAACAAGAAAATAAGACCGAGAGTCACATTATGGAGAAGCAGGTGCTGTCTGTTGAACACTGCTTATGTCTGTAAGATCATTGGCTGCAGATGTTCCTCTTCCTCACTCATTCTTATTATACTGGGTTTCTGGGGGCTCCAGATACATCAAACCAGTCCTGCTCCCAAGGTGCTTGCAGAGCCTATCTTTGTCAATAATGTTCTTCCCATCATTTCTTCACTTCTACTTGTCATCTTGTACAGACTCCATCTATGGTAAGATAGCTGTAGGTCAGAATCTCACATTTTATTTTCCCACCTACCATTAATATATACCTACAGTTATATTTCACCTGTATTACTTTATCTGGAAGTTTTCTGTTTACTCAGCCACAATGTAAATTCTGTCAGGTCCATCTTTTCCTGTTATATCTCCACGGCATAGAGACTTGTAGATGAGAATAGGGAAAATGTGGATGAATCAAATAGATGCTGAACTGTGCTATATGGTTTTCGACAAAAGAGGTGTATAGGTTCATGTAAACATGGCAGCCTCTTCTTTTGAAGACAAGATTTCTCTGTGCATCTTTCCTAATAGAGTTTTAAACCTCTCTTGTTCTATACACATAAGCCCTCTGTGACAGCAACCAGAAGGTCTAATGTACTTGGCTATAGTTTGAGCTGAAGGTTCTTCAGGGTAAATTTACTGAGGTTCAGCAGTCCACTGCCAATTCTTGGATAAATATTTTTACTTAGAAACTAGTCAGTCTCGTATTTCCCAAATGATAAAGTATGAAAATTGTCACAGGGAGTTGAACTGACTGACATCACTTCTTTTAGGGATTCAGAATGAATTATGAGCAGTAGTCAACAGTAAGACTCTCTACTACTCCAAATAGGCTCATCCTCCCCACTGCCCATCCATTCCTCAGAGAGGGTAAGGCCTCACATGGGGAGTCAACAAAGCTTATATATCAAGTTGAGGCAACTTCCTCTCTAATAGGTGGCTTCTACTCTCGCATATAAAGTTAGTATCAAGCAGTTTAGACCATGGGAAACTCTTAGTATAATATAAGGGCCTCATGTACTGAAATGATATCCCACTTTCAGTGAACATGAAGAACATCTGTGTTTTCTATGTCTGTTTACAAATAATTTCATTTGGTTTCTTAGGTGCTGACCTTTGTTTCAAGTGTAATTCATCTAGGAAAGAATTGAAAGAATTGGAAAGATGAAAGATATGCTTGTCCCTATTGTGTAACAAGGAAGAAAAATTAAAAAGCTAATTTCCTATTGCAGTGTCAGAATGCAATGACTTTATCTGCAAATCTTTTATTCTCCTTTTCTTTTTTGTGTTTCCTCCCAGCTGCCTAAATTGTACCTGGGCTTATTTGATACACCAATGAAATAGTTTATGGAGCCTAACCATCTGTGCTTTTTCCCCCTCTCTGATGCATAACACCATAATCCACATACATAAATTCATAATCCACGTGCACATCTCATGGCTCTATTTAGGAGTGAATTTTCCAGTGCAATTAAAGTATGAGCTAAAGAGATGATTGCAATTTGAGACGGCATCATAAATACTCAGGCCCTTATACCTATACACCTGCTGAGGAATTGGGCCTGATTTGTGTTGCACAACATCTTAAAGGAAATCTAACGTAAGAGCATAAAGCCACAAATCTTTTCCCCTTACTTGTCCAAATTATCATTGGCCAAACTCAGCAATATGGAAGAGTTTGATGCACTTAAACGCATTCCTTGCTCTAAACTTGCATTATAAAACAAACAAAGAAAAAAAACATGTATAAATTTAAAACTATATGTTGTCTTTTATACCTGAAATTGCTATTTGCTTTTCTATTATCCAAATTCAGGTACTGAACAGTTTTGTACGTGAAAGATACTTTTAAATTTATGTGTTTTAAATTTATGATATTTTTAAATTTAAATTTATACTTATAAAACTATGAGTTTGTCATCCTTTAAGGTGATTTTTATAAGGCAGGAAGGCAAAAGCTAGTAAGAACTATTTGTCTTTCCAGAGGCAAATAGTATTTACACTAAAGGAAGTTTCTACAGAGTGGGAGCAAAGCCATTTAGGGAATGTCAGACTCTAACAATTATATTTCTCTATATGTTCCTAACCAGCATTGTAGAGCATTTTAGCAATTCTGGTTGTGATCATTATACAGATGCTCCCAATCATTCAGTCATCAGAGTAATCATGAAGGGTGCAGAGGACCATAGGGATATCATTCCTTCAGAGAAATTTAAAACCCTGGGAAAGCTGATTTTGAAATCGATTGGGCCAATTTAATAACACTCAAATTTCAAGGGGAAAAAAACAGTGCTGAGTAATCTCTTAGTTGGTCATAAGGTTTATTTATTCCTAACTTCTTTGTTAGGGTCAGTACTGGCACAAGAGGTCCAAGTGGACACAAAACACCTTCAAATTGAAACTTACGTGTTTTTTAATTTAATTTTATTTTTTACAGAGCTTACTATAATGCTTTTCGGAGATCACTCATTCACATACTTCTTAAGAAACTGAGTTGGTTTCTAAAGTTTCACATTGAATTATTTTGTGTACCATGGGTTTAGGAACCCGTATCTGATGCAAGACTAACTACAATGAAGATGACTCTGATGGCTATTGTTGGTTGTCAACTTTACATCTGGAATTAACTAAGACACAAGTGGCTGGGTACACCTGTGAAGCATTTTCCTTGATTCAAAATCTGAAGTGGGAAGATCAACCTCAATCCAGATCTTTTGAGCTGAGAAGATCCATGCTAATTCTAGGCCACACCTTCTGGTGGCAGCCTTTATAATGGACATGAAAGAAGGAAGTGCTTCTTCTTTGCCTGTTTGTCCTCACTCTAGCTGGCATGTCCATTCCTTCACTGGCATTAGACCCTACCTTGCTGGGATTCTTGCATGAACCAAAGACCAGCTGAGACATCTAGCCTCATGGACTGAACAGCTACTAGATTTTTTTGACTGTTGATAGATAGCCATTGTTGGACTAGCTGAACAATCGTCTGTTGTGTGTGTGTGTGTGTGTGTGTGTGTGTGTGTGTGTGTGTGTGTGTGTGTGTGTGTTTTGATTCTAGCTGGTCTGTTCCTCTAGAGAACACTGACTAGATTTCCAAGGACTCAGAAACCACAAATCTTCCAGATCTTAGAGCTGAGATTTGCCCCGGGTCCAGACTTAACTGTTTTCAGGTAGGAGGCAAGCAGAAGGATGGTCTAAATATTGCTAGTCACTTGGGCCAAAACTATCTTGGGTTGCATGTCTACATAGATATTATATCATGGAGATTAATAGCTTATGGTAGAGAATGGCCTTTCAACATCTCAGGTAAGGAAGGCTTACTTTCTGCAGGTATTTTTACTTTCAATATGTTTATACTTCAGCAGGTATAATATTTTAGAGTGAAAAAGAAAGATAATAACTGAATGCTATGAGGAGTTTTCACCAAACCCTTGTGTAAACTTGACCCCATGGAACTGTAAAATATTTGTATCCACAAAAACTCATGCCCATTCTCAGCCAAGCCCTTATCCACTTGTCAGATAAGCCCAGAGTCACTCCCTTAGCCTACATGTCATAGGTTTTCCTCCTCTTGTAGAATCCCCTTTATAGTAAATGCAATGGTACATCCTTCTTGATGCCTGAATTCTCTCGCTTAAAACATTTTTGATATTTCTCTGTTATTGTTGTCTGTTCTTTGTCTCCTACTGCTGTTTTTTTGTTGCTGTCATTCTGTTAGATGAATATTCAAAAAAATATTTTCTCTTTTTCTAATTGCCGTGGAGATGAGTGATTTTGCAGTTTAAGTCACTATGAGAAAAGTCGCTCTAATCATTCTTATTAAGGCTACATACTTTAGTTCCTGTGGAAAGGGGTTGTGGGGACCCAGGGCACATGCAAGCCTAACATCCTGAGGAATTGCTATTGTTTTTCTAACAGTACAGAGCCACTTTCCTCCCACCTGCAGCAGCTGAGAGTGCTTGCCTCCCTCTCCTAATGTTTAACATTATTTCCATCCTGTTAAGAGTGAAATGCCGTCTCATGACTATCATTTTAGTTTTCGTGATGATAAATGGCTGCAATTGCTTTTTCACAAACATATTAGCCATCTACACTCCTTTCTTTGTGAAGTGTTGTTCAAGTACTTTCCCATTAGTTCCAGTGAATTGTTTATCTCTGTATTGTTCCATTGCCAGAATATTTGAAATAATTTGGATACGAGTTCTTTGTAGATTTTTGTAAGAAAAATTTAACTCCATTCTGGGCTGCCTGTTTATTATTTTTCTTAATGATGTCATTTGATAAACTGAAGTTTTAAGTTTCAATGAAGTCCAAATTAGCCAGTTTATGATTAGTGATTGCTTTTCAATGTAAGAAATCTCATCAGAGTCTTAGCATTCTTTGTATTCTCCTATTTTCTGCTCAAGAGGTTTACAATTTCAGCTTTTATGTTTAGATGTCTGATCCTTCTTGAATCCATTGTTATGCATGTTATAAATGTTGGAGTAGACTCCTATTATTTCTTTCTTTCTTTCTTTTGATTTTTTGCCACAAATTTTCAATTGGTTCAGCATATCTTCATTGGAAAGAATTTTGTTTTCCCTCCAATGGCTATGACATTTATTTTAGTATTTTGGGGATCATATAAAGTGCCTTAAAGTGGATAGTTTACAAATAAGGGTAATTTATTTCTCTATGATTCTGAGGCTGGGAAGTTCAAGATGGAAACTGTGGCAGATGCACTGTCTGGTAGAGCTGACTCCTGGTTATAAGATGATGCTTTGGTACGTGTCCGGGAGAAAGGCCAAAGACTATTCTCAAATGGCAGAAGGGGATAGCAAGAAAAAATAGTTTCTTTCTGGTCAATTAATAAATCATTAATCCTATTCAAGGATATCAAAAGAAGAGATGAAGAGAATGATTTAAAAGAGGCAATGAGAAGCAGGAACCTCAACATAACCTTGGGTAATTACTTTAGGTAGAATGTGGAGAAATTGGAGCCACAATTACTCTGCAAGTCAAATATGACATTATCTAGATCCTCCCTCAAGTAGTGGCTAGCTTTCTATTGAACGGAGAAGTAGAAGCAGAGTTCAGGAATACCAGCAATTTAATTACAAGTGACAATCCAGAGAGACTAAAAGTACTAGGTCGTGTGAAAGAAAGGAGTCAAGTTGCATTATGAGACAAGCAGACCTTGATGGGCAGATGGATGAGTGGACAGTGTTAGCTTCCATTGGAGAAGCCAGGGATCCTCTGTCTCTTATGGGAAAGTATATGTTATAGGTACTGATATACTTATACATATAAAATAATAGTAAGCATTTCATTGAAACAAAAGACAACTATTTGGGATGCATAGGTTGAGGAGGATCTATAAGTTTCCATATAGTGTCAATATCGATTTGTTTTTCTGTGCCTTCTCCTTTATTTTTACATTTGGGAAGGATAAAGTAGTAAAGGTGGTTGGCACGATAGTCATTCTGCAAGTGACTCAGAAGCTCAGAGCCACAGTTGTAGTTAGTGCTGTTGGCATCATCTAATCTGAATGTGATGTTATGTCTTTCCTGGCTCCAGTAACATTCATGAGAATGAGTGACAGGATGAATACCTCAGCAATAATGCAACAGGAACACAGCATTCTTAGGGAAGAAAGCATTATGAAAATCAAACAAAGTGCTTCTCATTTCCTCTAGGGATTCCTGTTACATCATTTCCATTTTAAATGAAGCAAAATACTTCTAATAACCAGAGAAACACTTAAAAATGAAGAAACACTTGTTCTAGTTAATGTGTCTGAATAGTACCAAGAAAAAAAGTTTCCCCCAGGAGGTCATTATTATTCAAAAATTACTCTAATTAGGTCATGAATACATTAGGCCTTATTCAGTGCCAACAACAGAAAAAAATAGAACTGGAAATGTGACACACATAGCACTCCCAACTTGTTAGGGCGATTTTATTCCAAAATGCCATTAAAAGATGAAAAGGTCACCCTGTAGGGAAGTAATTGCTACAGCACTCTTGTAACTGATTAGAGGGGCTTTTATTTGGATTTTTTTATTTCTTTGAAAAGGGGTCTTTCTAGATAGACAGCAAAGTGTGTGTGTGTGTGTGTGTGTGTGTGTGTGTGTGTGTGTGTGTGTGTGTGTAGTCTTGAATGCATGCTTGTGTGGCTCTTTTAAAATAATAACACAGGTGGAACAAAGGAGAAAAATAACAGCTCTTTACATATTAAAACAGAAACACTTGTAGTCTCATTATGAATTGCACAAACATCTTAAGATAATATAAAAAGGTGTAGTTACTTGTGTGACTTGGCTTTCATTTAATTACTCCCTCTATGTTATTTCTTAGAATATCTACAATCTGGAAAAGTTTTGAGTTAGTTAGGAAAGAATACAAAATTGTAAGGAATTAGTGATACCCAAAGAGGGTAAAAGGTTGAGAGTCTGTACTTTCATTTTTATTAAAAAAAAAAAAACCAAAAAAAACAAAAAAAAACCATGAGAGTGTGATAATGAAAACTTTAAGTTGTTTGATGTTTGAATGTGACTCTAGTAGGCCACATTAGTCTCCCAATATTCAGCAGGTTGAGGAACACACCCATAGGAATGGCACATGCATATGTCCAGGGTAAAGGTATAATCAGCTACAGCAGGACTTCTGATTTTCTTATACAATGGCATATTGTGAATGCAGTTTTTGAGGACAGAACATGTCATTCGTAATCAGCCTTATTTTCTTTAAACCCTTCTGAACTTTGCTTTTTGCTCAAGATGTCTCGCAAAGTGAAGAATGCAAGATTTTAAAAGCTGACCAAGCAGTGCTGGATGGTGTCTGCAACCACAAAAGGAAAAGAGTCAGCATGTCACCCAAATTCCAATGGTTCAGATACTACAGTTCCAGAGTCTGCCCAAATACCCCGAAAAAGCACCCTCTGGAGAAGCAAGCTCACCCACTACAACATCATCAAGTTCCCCTGGCCACTGAAGAAGATTAAAGAAAATAACACTCTGTGTTCACCATGGATGTCAAGGTCTTCAAAGCACCAGATGGAGCTGGCTATGAAGACTCTATAACACTAAAGGGGTTAAAGTCAATACCTGAGTCAGGACTGACAGGAGAAGGCATTATGTTCTACTGTCTTCTGATTATGATTCTTTGAATGTTACCAACAAAAATGGTAACCTGGGAAAGCAGGAAATCAAGGCTGATGACTTAAAATGAGTTCATCTGGGTAGTTCTAAATCTGTATATTTATTTAACCTTAAAAAAATGTGTATGTTTTATCAGTTGGTTTACATGCATCCAGAGCTAGTCTTGGATCTACCCCCACTTAATCCCTGGACTGAATGAGTTCCAGAAGAACACCATCATGCCTGGTTAAAAAAATATGAATCAATTTCACATTTATAAACAAGTGGTAAAATTTCATATATTATTTTAACTCATATTTTCAAATATGTACATTGTCTGAATGTGGTCAAAAGAATGACCCTTGGTGAACAATGCCTTGGGGAAACTGTGAGAGAAGGTCCAGGAAAAAAGGCAAAAGGCTTTTTACCTCAGGTGCATTTTGTGCCATGGATTGTTCTTGGGCATGATTTTGTGCCTCCTGTGATAAATGTTTGCGTTCAATTTGTATGATATGTTTATTCTTGTTGGATATTAAGTCATAGCTATAGAACCCAATCTAGTCAGTGTACCCTGAAACTGGATTTGGCCTTCTGCCTTGCTTTCTTGCTTTTCCAGATTTAATCTATAGTATGTGTCAGGAAATTGTGTTTGAACTGGTCTGTCCTGAGAAAGTTCAGGAAAGGAGCACTCTGTTAGTATTTAGTATGTGCTTACTCACATTTATTCACATGTTTTTCTGGTCATGTACTTCTGTTCAAATAATCTTCCTTGGATCATTGTTTCCTTCATGTTTGAAAGTACACAGAAACTGAGTAAGTAAGGTTGTCTATAGCATTAGACTATAGTCTGCCCCATCCCTTGAGGTTTTTAAATTCCAGGTCTCTAAGACAGATCTGTATAGGTTGGCCAAAAAGTTGATAGCATTTGCTCTTATATAAACATAGTTGTGTATATGTGTCTGCATGCATACATATACATTTACTCTGAACAGATCGAAAGTCAGGTGCAAGCATTATGATTCTTTACTCATAAATTCTTCAGTATAAATTTTCGGAAAATGAAGTTGTTATTCTACATAATCACAGTACAATTCTCAACACCAGAAAACTAATATTATTTCAAGATCCTGGTGTAATTTATAGACATTGTTTAGAATTTGTAAATAGTTCCAACAACTACCTTTGGCTGTATAGGTTTTCATTTTTTATTTTACTGAGTTTTATGGTTTGGTGTATATAGTATCTAAAAATAAAGTATGTCTTAGGAAGTAAAACATTTTAGAGAGTTTGTTTATGATAATATATTTTGTTTTAGGGACTAAATTAATATGTCCTCTATTATTCAATATTTATCTTTTATTTATACAATAGAGTTATGTACCAACTTTTTATGTGTAATAAAGAATAGCTTCCCATGGCTAAGTACTTAGGATAGGTCAGTTAGCATACTAATTTTATGCTCATAATAACCGTATAGAATAGACAGTTTTACCCTATAGAGGAACAAACAGGGTTTTAGAGAGAGTAAGAAGCTTGTTTGTTCTCAGAGCTAGTTAGTTGCAGATCTGGAATTATTGTCCAATATTTTTCTGGCTAGAAAACTTAACTCTCATTCACTATTCCATATTCCTCACAGCATGCAACCACAGACATTAATTATGCATGTACCATTGCCCTGGAACTTATCATCTTCCTGAGACAAATGTACAAATGCATAAATACTTGGAACATTAGAGGAAGAAATTTGTCTTCATTGAAAGTTGTAACCCAATTGCTACCCTGCTTCTAGCACTTCAATTCCCTACTCTTCACCTGTTTCCTCCATAGCATTTATCATCATTTAACTCACTGTAAAATACACACAGTTCCTTTGCTATTGCATATCTCTCCCCACTGAAAGGGAGTAACAAACTGTAATCCTTTTCCACTCTTTCTTTCTTTCTTTCTTTCTTTCTTTCTTTCTTTCTTTCTTTCTTTCTTTCTTTCTTTCTTTCTTTCTTTCTTTCTTTCTCTCTCTCTCTCCTTCCTTCCTTCCTTCCTTCCTTCCTTCCTTCCTTCCTTCCTTCCTTCCTTCCTTCCTTCCTTCCTTCTTTTTTTTAAGTCTGAATCCTTAGAATATAGGAAAGTGTCCTGTTTGTAGTGGTCCTTAGTGAAATAATTGTGAAATAAACTGAATTGTTCAACTGCTTAATTTTGCAAAAGAAAAGTGAAAGCCAGAAAGAGCAAATCACTGAAGGTCAGAGTACTTTTTAATGCCATGCAAGGCCACTGAATTTAATGTCAATAGTTGTCACCATGACTGGCATTGTGGAGGAGGAGCTTATTTGTGATACAGCAGAGAGGGCCCTCAGTGGTAGAGAGAAGTACTTTTCTAAGTAAAGACACAAGGGAGATAATTTCATAAGGCAAGCAATTGATCACATTAGATGATTAGATGTAGAGGAGAGATCTTATGAGAAATAGTAAAGAGGAGGCTTGGAAAGAATTATTCTGACACCACCTCCCAAAACATAGTTTATACTTTTTCATGTAGAAAAATTGTGATTTTTATAGGAAAAGTAAATTGAAATATTCTCTTAAAAAACATTCAAATTAACAAAGGCTAACTTCATTATTCTCTAAGCAAACATTGCTATCAAAAGATAGACAATGATAGCCTGGTGCTGGCGGCACACGCCTTTAATCCCAGCACTTGGGAGGCAGAGCCAGGTGGATCTCTGTGAGTTTAGAGGCTAGCCTGGTCTACAGAGCAAGATCCAGGACAGGCACCAAAACAACACAGAGAAACCCTGTCTTGAAAAATGAAAGTTAGACAACGATATCCCAGGGCTCATTTTTGTGTACATCTTTCATGTTCTAAATTAGTCTCTGATCTTAGTGACTACGATATTTCATTGCTCAGACAATCACTGAGCAGACAATGTCTTCAGTAGAAGTTCAGAAATTTCAACAAACATAGTGAAAACTATTTTAAATGAGCAAATAGTAACTAGCAGAAAGGGACAAATGCCAGAAAACAGAAGAGAGAGAAGAGATAGATTTGTTTGGTTGACATTTAGCATGAAGAAATAGTGAAGTTAGAATGTGACATTATGAGGTTTCATTTTTAATTCCTTATATACAAATTCACATCAGGTCAGAAGAGCGTACATCTCATTCCATCATTGATTGAGAACTCTACTGATTAAAACTATCTACCTAGACAATAGCAAACAGGGAGCTGAAATTGAGGTAGGATGGGTCTCTTTTAAACAAAACAAAACTATTTTTATTGTATCAGATTTCCTAAAGTTTCTTTTGTAACTCTGAATTGTCAAAGGCTATTGTTTTTATTTTATAGATGAGAAAGCTAGGCTGAGAGGTTTAATGGTTGCAAGAGGTTACATAGCAAATTTGAAAAGCAAAATATGTGCTTGGGCCCATTGAATCTAAAATTGTCTCATTTTTCCTTTTCTTTTCTTTCTTTTTTTTAACCATAAAACACACTTTTAATTAACGCATATCTATAGTACAAAATAATGGATTAACTAAAATAATGTTGTACATGTAAAGTGTGTATATTTATATCTTCTTCAAAGGCCTTGAATCAGTTTCTGTTCTCTGCGTTCTCTGTAATAAGTATAGAGAACATACTCCATTCCTTTCCATATAGTAAGGACCCAGTAATGGAGAGTACTGAGGATTATCAAGGAATCACTGTCACCAAATCCCACTTCTCTGCTGGTATCTTAATACTTCTTCAGACTGTAGTAAAATTTCAGAGGGACAAGGCATAACATTCTTTCATCCTTCTCTTTTGTGCACTATGTAAAAAGACATGATTATTTGGCTTACAACTAATATAGTGAATTTTTCTTGACAAGCAAGTCAGATGGTCAAAAAAGCAGAACACAAATATTCCTTGTTCAAGTGCTGACTCTCATTTTCAAGCTGAAGACGGTCTCACTGTTAAATTCATGTGACTGTATGTTCTTCTAGTGGTTCTACACAAATGGAATCATAGTTATTTAATTTGCTTTTCAACATATTTTGAGATAACTTCTTACATATACACACACTTTTCTTTATCCAAGTGGAACAATTAGCAGATTTGCTTATGTTTATTCAGTTTCTCAGTTTTTTGCTAATAAGAACATTTTTACAAAGCTTCCAGGCTACAGACATGCTTATGCACATAAAAAGGAATATCTAGGGAAATGCATAGTTCAATGAATAGATAAGCTAAAAAAAAAGAAAAAGAAAAAGACAGAAAGAAAGAAAAAGAAAAAAAAAAAACCTTGCTGGTTATTCCCAAAGTTTCACTTAAAAATGTATGCCAGAAGCTGGCTAGATGGCTCACTGCTTAATAAAGCTTGCTTGGCAATAAGGCAGGTGGAAACTGGATCCCAGCAATTATATAACAAGCTGGATGTCTGTTAATGACTGTCACTTCAGCTCTAAGGGACCTTATGCCCTTTGCAGGCCTTCCTCACATCCATGGGCATGCATCTATACATGTATATGCATGTATTCTCTCCCTGCTCTCATACATACAGACAAATAAATAAAATAAAACCTATTCTAAAAACTGTGTACCAATTTATATTCTCATCACAGGAACACTGGTTTACATTTCCCAATCTACCTATCAGTTCTCAATGTTATAGAAATTTATATTTTTACCACTCTCTATAATGTCTCATTAAAATATTCATTTCAGTGATTATTTATGAGAATGATTGATAATCATTTACATTTCTTTTTTTGTAACCTCTTCTTATAATCTTTACCCATCTATTTCCCTCTGTAATGTTTCTGTCATAAAAAACTCTGCGTATACTGAAGAAGTCAGTTCTTTACCTGACTAACTTCTCTAGAGATTATTTCCTCTTGTGATTACTCTTTTACTTTTTACCATTTTTAGCTATGTAGATAAGTTTTGTCCCAAAATTTTTTTATATTATATTAATTTTAATTATAAGTTTGCCTCTTTACATATTGCTTAGTTTATTGATGACCACTATATTCTCAAGATGAAACTATTTTTTAATTATTTATCTCTAAAATTGCATACTATCTGAAAGGTTCTCTACTTTTTAAAATCATTTTATAACTTTTCTAGATATTTTGACATCTCTAAAAAGCTGTTAATAGTATTTTTTTTTTTTTTCGAGACAGGGTTTCTCTGTGTAGCTTTGCGCCTTTCCTGGGACTCACTTGGTAGCCCAGGCTGGCCTCGAACTCACAGAGATCCGCCTGCCTCTGCCTCCCGAGTGCTGGGATTAAAGGCATGCGCCACCACCGCCCGGCTGTTAATAGTATTTTTTAAAGTCTTTAAAAATCTTGTTGATACTCTCAGATTCAAATTACACATGATTTTCATTGTTTTGGGGAAAAATAAAAACAATTAAATCTCTTGCTTTTAAAACGAAGTTTAAATCATCATCTATTCAAGTCCATATCCTGCTCTTCAGTGAAATTTGAAGACTTCTTTTGTTTTCTGTACCTTGCTATAATATATAATCTATACTTTGCTACTTATCCTTGTTTTAAGACATTATGTCTCTATTACTGATCTACTGAATTGTAACTTTATTTCATTAATTAGTTACCTTTTAGGATGTTTTTATTCCACTGGATTTTTACTGAGCTACATAGCACTGTGCTTTAGATTGTGTATAAGCATAATACAACCTCATTTTTCCAATGTTTCTAAGTGTTAGTCTTAAAAAAAAAAAAAACATTAGTACATATAAGATGCATCAAATAGGAATATTACTGGCAACACTTCTTTTTCAGGCCAGTTAGAGAATGACCTTCCTTTCTCACCATTAATTGTGGCCTTGGATTCACATTTACAAAATAATGTTTTATCATGTTAGAAATATCTTCATTGTTTAAGTTTAAGCAAAGGTGTTTTGAGCTGCCTTTAAGTTTTGAATGGAAGTTCAACATATTTGTTTTTAACCTTGACCAAAATTAACATACATTGTTCCTTGACAACTAATTCACAAGCCAAAACATCTTTTTATGTGTGTGTATGTGTGTGTGTGTAAGATAATTTTTATTGTTTTATGCTTTCATATGTGTGTATATTTAAATTATTTCATAATTGTACAAAAAAGTAAGAAATTAAAGATCAATGTAACATAAAATGATCTGCACAAAGCCTTGGCAATTGGAAAACATCCCTTGGCCCATTCATATCTGGATCTCCTGCCCAGTGGCTTTTCTTGGAGAAGATGTGAACACGTGTCTGTTCATCAGATATGGCACGGATGGTAGAACCAAGACAGGATTCCACAAAAGTCTAGCTTAGTGGAGCAGCTAACCTCATGAAGTTGCCTACAAGAGTATGGGAGGCCCAAAGATAGCTGAGTCACCAAAAGTTTCACCCCTACATGGGTAATGACTTATGAAAGCTCATTCCATGGAGCTCTCTGCCCAGCTTTCATAAGTTCTCCAAAGCCTCCTTCCTCAGCAGTCACAACCTTTCCAGGGCTTGATAAATCTTAAGTTTAAGAAAAGTCATGCACCTTGTAAGCTTAGTTTATTCCCTGAGCTGTCATGTGAGCCTCCCTCCAGGGGACATTTTCTCAATTCAGAGCCAATGGCTGTACAACATGCCTACAGCACTGTAGAGGCCCTAAGCATTAAATGAGAGACATCTTTATCACCCCTCTCTGCTCAAAGCTCACCAATAATTGTGGAAGAGGGCTTGGAAGTAGTGTAAAAGCCAAAGATGGATGACTACAAAAATCAGTGTGTTTCAGACACAGCAGGATGGTTGTGCACATAGATTAATAGCAATTGAGAAAGTATGCACAAATTCTGTACAAGCCAAGCTAGACAAAAATTCTAGCATGGAGAGGGAGATGGGCATAAACTACCCCTCTAGCTAAAGTGCTTTGATGAATTCTAGTAGAGGGAGTGTCAGCATTCTTTAAGAGTACAGGCTTTATTGGATTGACCATCCACCAGTGAAGTCCACATACTCAAGAGTATATGGTGAAAGCAGGTTGGACCTGCTGGCTATAAAATATAAGAGGACACATTTGGGTGGTACAGTAACGTGGTGGACTTAGGAGTCAGGAGAGGATGGTGAATAATATCAAAATACAATGTGCAAAGTTCTCAAAGACCTCATAAAAATGTAGGAAAAAGAAAAATCACAAATTTTCAAATGCATTTGTTGACAATTTCATACACTTATACAATGTATTTAGTTCAGATTTACTCCATATCACTTCCTCTCAAAACCTTCCAATTCCTTTGAACCCATTTCTCTTCCTAGCAAGTCTCCCTCCTATGTCAGGTCTTTAAAAAATGTGACCCATTGTTTGACTAGGGTTGTGCATGAACATGGGAGAGGACTTATTTACTGGATCATGAATATTTGTTCTTCGTAAAGATCAAAATGGTAAACTTTCAACTCTTTGACTTTTTTTTTACTTTTCTATTCATTCCAGTTGATTGTTTCTCAAAAATATTGTCTGACTATGCAACTGCACATTTTATTCCAAGAACATTTTTAATATTTGTATTAGACATGTTGGTACAATCTCTAGGCATGTTATCCTTTTGGTGTTTTTTTCAGACACATGCTATTAACTGTGCACTATTTTCATTCACCTTCCACAAGTTTCATGTCACTATATTAACTTCATTTCTATTTTTCCCAATGGTTCAGTGTCATAGCTTTGTTAAAAAAAAATCTAATTATATTAATGGAGTTTTTTGTCTGAATCTTTCAAACGTTAATGGACTAGACATGGTTAATGTAATCTTGACTGTGTATATTGTATATACTTATTGGATATAATTTTTCTTGTATTAGTTATAAGCTTTTTTAAATTTTAGACAAAAAATGGTAAATGTGGTGGTATTGTGTTCCCCCAAATATTGTATACCCTAATAAACATATCTGGAGTCAGAGACAGAACAGGCTAGAAAATGGTGGCACTCACTCCTTTAATCCTAGCACTCCAGAGGTAGAAATCCCTCTGGATCTCTGTGAGTTCAAGGCCACATTGGAAATGGCCAGGCATGGTGACACACACCTTTAATCCCAGAAAAGGAGCCTTTAATCCCAGGGAGTGGTGGTAGAAAGGAGAAAGGTATATAAGGCGTGAGGACCAGAAACTAGAAGCATTTGGCTGGTTAAGCTTTTAGGTTTTGAGCAGCACAGTTCAGCTGAGAGCCATTCGGATATGAGGACACAGAGACTTCCAGCCTGAGGAAACAAGATCAGCTGAGAAGTTGGCCAGGTGAGGTTAGCTGTGGCTTGTTCTGTCTCTCTGATCTTCCAGTGTTCACCCCAATACCTGGCTCCAGGTTTGATTTTATTAATAAGAACTTTTAAGATTCCTGCTATATCTTTTTCCCTTTGGTTTCAAATGTATTATATTTTGACTTAATGCTGTATTACTCTAAAAAGTATTATATAGTTTTGCTTGCAAAGATGTTCCAGTTATCACTTTCAGAGGCTAAACTTTGATACATTTAGTAGGGCAAATTTTTATTATACTATTCAGATTCTCTAGGGCCTTACCATTGTAATTGTAATTTATTTGAGGTAAATTCTACAAAATGTGACTAAAACAACAATCGGAAAGATGAATGTTACTTTCAGGAAAACATATCATGGCAGGTTGAAAAGGGAAAACTTAATTATTTGTATAAATTCTGTATTTTCAGGTGTGACCATGTAAAGCTCTATCTTAAGTACATGTGTCTTTTGTGTTAGTATTGCTCTTTTGATCCTGGATGCTTTATTGAGGACAAACTCAGAAATAGTCATCTCAGGGAGCACCACAGATTGGTAATACGTATTTTCCAGGGTGAAAAAAAAAAGCAAGGCCACCCCACTTCTGAGGATCCTGATGCTCTCTGTCAGAGCAGCGCTTGCTACACACGGCCAGTTCTGTCCTAGTTCCCTGGGGACAACTGATCATTATGATCTTATTAAATGACCTCTCACTCTGAACTTCTGAAGCAGGCCTTTGCTCTGAAATCCCTATGAAGAAAACCATAATTCAAATATAGGCTCACCATTCTTACCCTGGTATTTTTTTAATTTTTATTTGGAAGAATGCAGATAAAAGTAGATGATATAAGTGAGATTTTTTTAAACACAGCTCATTAAGGTGCTTTGACTCTCTGCAATAAAAACCAGCTCTTTGGATGCAGGAATGGAAGCATGGTGGCCACACAGATAGCTCATTTCTACCCATGACAGCTCTCTGGGTCCTTTTGTCGACATGTAAGTCCCAAATTTATTTCAGAAACAGCGCATGTGATCTTTCTTTGGTAGAGGATTTTACAAAGTAGAGCTGAAAAATATGACACAGATTCAGAAATAACAGAGATCTGGGGTTGAAGCAAACATCAAGGAGACCAGACCTCCATGGCCTTTTTTGATAAGACAAAGACTTGTCCTCCCAAAAAGGCTCTCCATCCAAGGTGTTTTTCAAATTAGAAAAATCTCATTAATTATAGTTATCATAAGAAACAATAACTGAAGTTACACATTTCTTTACAACAGCATACAACAAATTACAAATGTACTATTTTTGTCCTGGGTGTAATCTGTAGAATTGGCCTTGTGTATTGGTTGTGCTCCATTATAGGATATTATATAGAGGAAGCTCTGGAATGTTGCTGAGGGAACTGTAAACTGAGTCTAAATCACCATTGCTCCCCATTGAATGAATGTCTGGAGCACCAATTTTATAATGTTATAAATATGCACACACATGGCAATTCTTAGGCATATTAAAATTCACAGCCTTGAGCTGGAGAGCTACCTCGGTGGTTCAGACATCTTGCTGCTCTTGCACACAACCTGAGTTGAGTCTTTGTACCCTTGCTTAGCTCAGAACAGGCTATAAAAGCAGCTATAGATGATCTGATGCTTCTGTTCTCTGGAGCACCAGCACCCATATGTACCTCCCCCACCTGCCTCCCACCACACACATACACAAAATAAAAATAAAGTCAATCTTAAAATCCAGGCTCTCAGGGACCATCACCAAACACTCTAGACATACATGTAATGACATTGCTGCTGACACAGTTCATGGATGTGCTTTAAAAGATGCTAGAATGGCCCCCCTCTGTAAATATACTTCTGAACGGATGATGATTGGTGATAAAAACTGAAAATCACTAACTACATTTCAGTGAAATCATACCACATGAAAAGCTGTTCGGAACCCTTGGCAAACAGTGGATCCTGCTAGGAACCTCAAGTGCCCAATAGGACCAGTTAAAGTCAGAGGTGCCAAGGCTCTCACTACCTCTATCTGTGTTTAGGTTTTTGAAATAAAATCACTCTGAGATTCCTGTTTTTGTGAAATCTAAATACTAATTTGTGTTACATTTGAAATTATCAGCCTTTATAAAATTACATATGAAATACTATGCCTGTAGACTTTGTGTGTGTGTGAAAATAAAGCCTGAGTTGCTCCAAAGACTTAAAAAATGGCATCAATTACTCCTCAAAATTCATAAAGCCACTTCTGCAAAGCTTGATTGTCTTTGGGATACAAAGATTAGAGTGTTCTCATCTAGTTGGCACATGGGACAGATTCGGTGGGATCTGATGAGTTCTGACGACAAAGCTGCGATGCTTCTGTCTACTAGGCCTGTTATAAGGTGGGACTCAGGGAGTTATGCAGATATTTCAAGAGAACTCTATTGCTGTGTTTTTTCTTTTCTTTTGCAGTGTGTGTGTGTGTGTGTGTGTGTGTGTGTGCATGTGTATGCATTTGCATTTGTCACTGTATAGGCACAAGTGTGTGTTTCTTGTAGATGTGTGTGTAGATGCCACAAGTTGACATCAGGAGACTTCTATCACTCACCACCCTATTCATTAAGGCAAACTCTCTCAGACACCCAGAGCAAACAATAGGGGTGAGCATAGCTAGTCAGCTTGCTCAGAAGTCCCTGTATCTCTTGTCTTTCCAACATAACACCGGAATTTCAGGCAGGTTGCCATGCCCACCAGGAATTAATGTGGGATCTGAGGGCATAAACTTCAGTCCTTAAGCTTTTGTCCTTTATCCACTAAGCCATCTGCTCAGTCCTCTTGCAACAGCATTTTTTTTTTTTTTTTTTTTTTTTTTTTTTACAGAAAAGAATAAGGGCTAATCTCCCTACATTATACCCAGTGCAAATGCAATGACCTTTGAGCCTGGTGTGTCTTGGGCTGCACGCAGAGTGTGATTGAGAGGACAGCTCTTGCACAGTAGCTGATGATGAGGGGAGACACAGAAAGGCTGATAAGGCTGAACAGCCACCCGCTCCTCATGTCTTACATGTTCTTTGTGATAGGTCAGCTCTGGTGACTGACATTTTCTTAGTGATGGCAATAGTTGTAGTAGGTTGTATAATGGCTACCCGTAGAAAACAACACCTGTTTCCTGGAGCTTGAAAATTGTTGTATTTGAAATGAAATGCTAGTCTCTTCAATAGAGTCACCTTACTCGCAAAGAATATATTCCTGTTTTCCTTAAGGAAGCCTACATGACAATTAAGGGAAGTGAGAAGCAATGTCTAGGAGAGTCAGTCTCCAAATAGTCTAATGACAGCAAAGTTAGAAAACACATCACTTCCTTTGGTTAGCACACTGAAGAGAAAATCCCATTTTTCCCCCAAACAAGAATAGCCTTCCTTTTATGGCTACCTTTTCAACATATTTCATTCTGTTCCCCAACTGTACAGTTTAAATTTGAGCATGGCTGTGGTCCATGTAAACGTCTACAGCCAACAGAGAAACAGCATGTCCTTAGTGTTAAGCAAATGTTCTATGGCACATGTCATTAGTCCTAGCACTTGGAAGGCTGAGGCAGGTGGATTACTACGAATTCAGCTCAGTCTACATCGCAAGTATCAGGCTTGCTAATGCAGTGAGACCCTCTGTCACAAAGAACTGCTCTGCGATGATGACACCCTTTGTGAGTTCTGTCTCCCCTGAGCAACTCTGCCTTTCCGACCACAGGCTTCTACCCCTCACCTACCTTCAGTGTTGCTAGGTAAATAGAAAGAAAACTCTAAAAGCAAAGGAATTGTTTGGGGGGGAGGGAATAGGAGGGGGAAAGGTAGTTTTGTTATCTGAATTGATCCAGAGGGAGGGCAAAAGTCAGACAAAATCTTTTTAACAAAGGAAGGATCATTTAGTTCATTCTCAGGTGGCTCCCAACTTCTTGTTTCCCTCTTTGTCTCCCTGAATATCTGTAAGCACCTGAAATCACTGACAAACTGAGAAGTGCTCATATGAAAACTCAGAGATCTAGCTCCTTGATAGTTCTTTCCTCAGTGAAATCTCATGAAAATCACTCTTCCATCTTGAGAGGACTCTAGAGGTGACAGTTACTCTAGGAAAGATTTATGCTAGAGAAATTTTAAGAATGTGTGTGTTTTTTTTTTCTCTCCAGTTTTCCAAAGGGGAAACTAGGAGTCACCACATTTAAGTTTATACCCTGCCCCCCCCCCCCACTGTATGGCTTAGCTGTGAAAATTAGGCTCCTTTTTCCTAAGACAATGCTCTTGGTCTGCAAGGCTCAAAGAGGGTTACCCCTGAGAAGAATTGTAACAGTAATTCTTTGGCTTACTCAGCCAAACACAAATCAACAAGTCTTTCTCCGAGTTAGAAGTGTCTTTCTCTAAATGCCCAGGTTAATATCTAATTGTCTCTACATGGTAAAAAGTGGCAAGGTTGCCATGACAACTAGGTGGAAAGTTTAGCTAGAATAATGTTTTCTTTAAAAAGAATGAGGCAATTTCAAGCTTTTTAGTGCTATCTGGCATTATAAAAATTGCTTTATATCCCCATTTCTAGATTGCAGGAGGTGATTGATCATTTTTTATATAAAAAATGCCTTACAGATTTCCCTTAACACCGTTTTTGAATCAGTGTTTTTCTTCTCTTCTCTTTTCTTTTCTTTTTTTTTCCCCTAGGATTTTATGCTCATGAATGAAGCACATGGATTTCTTGTTCATTAGTTCACTGGACCTCAATAAAATGAAGATTTAGCCACAATTCATTTGGCTGTGTATTTTAAAACTACCTTAGAAATAAACCTCCAGTTACTAAATGGATAGAAAAGGGGCCTTTCCTTTCTACTGTGCAAGACAAAACATACGACTCATACTTTAAAGATTTCCAAATGACTGCTCTCTAACAAGATGCTGCAGCTCTGATGTTTGGCAAAGAAGAAAGAATTCTTGCTGCCTTATTAACCTCCCAGATTTTTTTTTTTATTTTTTAAATACAATTTTGTTTCCTAGTTTGTTTCATGGGCTTCCTTAATTTTATTCTCCTACAATTTTATAGTTTTTGAGAATGTTGTCTTCTGTCATTGTTTTGGCCTGTTCTGAATAGAGAGTGAGCTGAATGTTTTAGGCAAATTGGATGATGTTTATATAATGTTTAGTTGCAGTTAGGGCTAGTCAAAGGTGAGAGGTGATTTTACAAAGAGAATTGTTAGCAAATATCGACACAGATGTTGGTATCACTGTATTCATCTTTCCTAGTTGAACACTTAACAAGGGCAGTCTTAGCAAATGAGTGGAACAAAGGAACAAGTGTTTAAAATTAGACTTATCAAAAAGACAGTGCATGTGCCTAATAGCAGACGTAGAGAGGGAATATCTGTGCAATACAACAAGGCTTTTGGGTAGTGCAAACCACAATGCAGGCGTCCCTGTGAAGAAGTCCAAGTTGTTATAAATTAACAGAGCATCCAGCCAATGTTTTTGCTAAAAAGGGCAAAAAGATTTCAAGGGAATAGAGAAAAAGAAACTAACTCAAGATTGGCTTCCAGGATCTGGTCACTCATTTGGTTTATGTGTTAAGTCTAAAAATAATTTTTGCAAAAGTATTTAGGACTTTAGAATTTACAATTAGAAGATGCCAGGTTCTGACAGAAGCAAAGAAGAGTTTGGCGGGGAGGGGGGGGGATGTAGAAGCTTGTGCAATCAAGAGTTTCTAGATGATTGTCAGAAAATTAAAAATGTCCCTAGAGAACATACTACTGAAGTTCTAAAGGAGTGTAAGAACTATTTGAGCAATACAAAGAAATTCAAGGAAGTATACATGAGAAGGACTCATGCTGCATGCATCTGGTAACTACTAAATACACACTTGGAGTCTCTGGAGACCGTTTGATTCTCTGATCATTCCAGATGTCTAATGTCAAAAGCATGTAGGTGACTAAAATTTCAGATTCCAAGACAGCAATGTGAGACATGCTTGGACTCTTTTTTCCTTACTGATATTCTGATTCTGTTTTTATTTATGTATGTTCTATTTTATTTAATTAACATTTTTTTCATTTATTTTACATACCGACTATAGTTTTTCCCTCCTTACTCTCCTCCTGTACCTCCCTATCTCACCCAACCTCTCACCTACCCCCTCCCCTATCTAATCCTCTATCTCTATTCAGAAAGGATCACGCCTTCCCTGGACTGGAACAAAGCATGGGACATCAAGTTGAGGCAGAAACAAGCTCCTCCCTCTGCACCAAGGCTGGGAACCCATTTCCCAAAGCCAGCTAAGAGACTGGGACAGGTCCTGATCTTACTGCTAGGAACCTTACTATCAGACTGAGCTACTCAACTGTCACACACATGCAGAGGGCCTAGGTTGGTCCCATGCAGGTTCCCTAACTGTCGGGTCCAGAGTCCATGAGCTCACATGAGCTCAGATGAACTGTCTCTGTGGGTTCCTCTGCATGGCCTTGCTCCCCCTGGCTTGTACAATCCCCCCTCCCTTTCTGCAGCAGGACGCCAGGTTCTCAGCCCAGCGCTTGCCTGCGGATCTGTTTTTAAACAAGGCTTTTGATGAGATAGGTTCAATTTGTTGACAGTAAGATCATGTAAAGACCCAACCTCAAGAGGTAGGTCAAGTTCAGTTGATCTGGTTGAGAGGGGAGGTAGGAGGAGGGACAGGGAAGAGCACAGGGAAACTTCAGTCGTGAGGTCATGATGTAATGTATGAGAGAAGAATAAACACAAAAAATGGGAGGTAGCTGATTTCCACAGTACTTATGCCCAGTTCCTCAAAAGAAACCAGATTTATTTTTCTTCATATTACCTATAATGTGTTTTTATTTTTATTTTTTTTATTATTTGTGTGTGTGTGTGTGTATGATGTAAGTGAGTCTGTACATATGCCATGGTGAACTGTGTTGATTTTCTTTTCTCTCACATTTAGATGGCTTTAAGGGACTGAACTCCTTTCACCAGGACTATGCAGTCAAGTATCTTTACCCACGGAAACATCTCATCATTCCACATTTCCAATTCTTTAGCAAGATCTATTTTCTACAGCAACAACCCTAATTCTACTCTTTTCTCACCCCTCAGCTCTGCACAATACCTGGGGTGATTTTTTGTTTGTTTGCTTGTTAGGGTTTTTTGTTTGTTTGTTTAGCTTAAGTCAATATTTTTAAGTCCTCTATATCAGTACCTTCAATTTCTTCGCATCACACTTGAAATACAAGTCAAATGCCATCACACAGTCCATAATGGCATGCATTATATTCTCCAGCTACAAACCTCCAGCTTTCTGTTTGGCCACTTCCTTTTTGTTCACCGTGTGGTACATTTCTCTACAAACTGGGATATTGCTGAGCAAGAAGACCATTCCAAGAAGTCCAGTTTTGTAAGAACCAAAGAACCAAATAGACTGGGAATAAAGGAGAGGATGATTACACTTGGAATGTAGAATCTTATTCCCCTCTCTCCTGTTACTTTAGTTTATGCCTGTAAAATGGTAAGAATACAATGGTGGTCCTCATTATTAGAACTCTACACATAGAGAAGGACCCTGGAGTTTCCCATTCTGATGCCACAACCTTGTCGGTACACATCACAAAGTGAAGCAATTTGAAAGACTGACTCAGGATGAGTGTATCCAAATGAAGATGCTAGAGATTATGACGAGGAAGATGACAACCAGGGGAATAAAGAAAGGAAAGCAAATACTCTCCATTACTCCACTCTGGGGCTGATGACAACAGCCAAGACGGCCCCTTTCACTGCAGGCACCATTCCTTTGAAGAAATATAAGTGTACAGCACAGTAATTAGAAGCAGCGCATGGAGAGCGTTTCCAAGTGCCCCCCTCACTACCTTAATCAAAATATTTCCCTTTCACAAGGAGCTCATTTGGAGGAGAAGTAATGAGCTAGTGTCACCTCGATTCTCCAGGGTTAGTGTTGTGTCATGTGAGCCCGCCAGCGCTCCATGCTCGCTCCAGTTTCATCCTCCCTTCCCCTCTTTGCCTAGAGTAGACAAGGCTGTCACTTAGAAGATGAAATATATTTGCAAATTAATTAACTTTGTCCAGCAACTGGAGAATTGGATTCCTGTTAAGAGTTCTGTCTGAGTGATGGATTCTCAAGACATTGAAAGAATTAAACACCAACAGTTTTTTCCCTCTTCCCTGTGGGGTGGCATGGCTATCTTTGTTCGACTTCTTTCAGCCATCTCCCATTTATTGCCAGATTTCACCTACAAAGCCCCAAATTTACTTTGGTAGATGATGACTCTTGTGAGAATTTTTAATCCCTATAACTCTATCAATTCATTACAAAACCACGAAGCTAATAAACATTAGAGTTCAGAGAAGTAGAAGGCAGCTGCATTAGAACAGCCCTGTGTAAGAATTTTCATTCCTTGACTAGCTCTTTGTTCTCATTTTTAAATGGACAAGGAGGCAACCATCAGACTAATAAGTGGAGACAAAGGTTTACAGAATGTTGGATATGTAGTGGAAGCCAAGGATGTTTGCAATTAAAATTCCTTAGAAAAGAACAATGAATTTTACATTCTCTTTTGATCAGTATAAAAGAAAAAAATAGGCTACTGAAGGATATGTTTGTGTTTAATAAATATTGTATATGCATTTATTTAACAGTATCATGAAAATACTAACAAATACAGTCAAAGGGAAGTGATACCCAAATGAAAGGGGAGAAAATTGGAAGATGATGTATTACAAGGACATGTGTATACAGATTAGAGTTGAAATTCTGGCCCTGCAAACACAAGAAGTATACTTTAACACCGGGGAAATGGTGAGGAATTTTCAGGCAAAACCTCCAAATCCCAGGAAACAAAAGCAAAGAATAATAATAGTAAAAACGGCAAAAAAACAACTTGAAACAACACCATCAGCAACAAAGCAAAGCAAACCCCAAATGGGACAATATCACACTATGCTTTCCTGTACAGCAGAGGGCCCAACAGAACAAAGAGACAAACCCAAAATTAGGGAAAATATTTACCAAGTAAATATCTGGCAGTGGATTATTGTCTACAGTATATAAGAAAGACAATTTACTCAATAGCAAACAACAACAACAGAATCAAAGACAAATACCCTGCTTTAAAGGAAGCAGCAGGGCTGGGAGGATGCCCCAATAGACACAAGTGCTTGCATTACCAGCTTGCCAATTTGACTTTGATCCGCTGATTCCACTCTAGAAGAACAGAGTCCTCAGAGTTTTCCTCTGCCTTCCACATATGCTCTTTCCCACATGTATGCCCTCCTACACACACATCATGCACAAACACATAATAATAACTCATGGTGCTGATAATGTTTTTAAACAGGCAGTAAGCCTAAAACTTCACTTTTTCATAGAAGCAATTTAGTATATAGATTGACACTTGGTAAAGGAAAAGATGCTAGGCATTCAGGAGGAAAAGCAGAGTAAGCCTGCAATGAGATAGCCTGCTGGGGATATCTTTCTGTATGCTGTGAATGTGTCCCTCTTATTGATTGATAAATAAAATGCTGATTGGCCAGTAGCCAGGCAGGAAGTATAGTATAGGAGGGATAAAGAGAGAGGAGAATTCTGGGAAGTCAAAGGCTGAGTCAGGAGTCACCAGCTAGACACAGAGGAAGCAAGATATAAAGATACCAGTAAGCCAAGAGCTACATGGCAAGGTATAGATTTACAGAAATGGGTTAATTTAAGATGTAAGATCTAGCTAGCAAGAAGCCTGAGCCATGTGGCCATACAATTTTAATTAATATAAGCCTCTGTGTGTTTATTTGTGTGTGAGTGGCTGTAGTCCCAGGCGGGACTGGAGAAAACTCCAGCTACAACAGCCTTTCATTTCAGATAGAATGGCTATTATGTAAGGACAAATAGAACAAGTAGATGGTGAGAAAAAGAGAATCTTTGCACATAGTTGTTGACAATGTTAACTAACGTGGCAGTTGTAGAAAATGGTATCCTCCCTAGAATAGAAATGAAATACATTATCCAGCTCTCAATATGCTGAAGAGATACATGAACTCTATCACACTATTCATGACAGACCAAGGTGGAAATTACTTGAGTGTTCATCAACTGATAAATGGTCATTGAAACACATATACACACAGGAACATTGTTCAGACAGAAAGAATACAACCTTGCCATTTGAAACAGTATCAAGGGAAATGGCAGATACTGTGTTAAATGAAATAAGTCAGGGACAAGAAACAAATATGACTTGATTTTACTCATATAGGATTCTAAAAAATTAAGTTTCATAAAAATTGATAATAGAATAAGTGGATATTAAGATGCAGTAGATTGGGGAGGAAGGGATGCTGAATAGTACCTGGCCAGCAGGCATGAAGCCATAATGAGATAAAAGGAATAATTTCTGGTGTAATATTGCTCAGCATGGTGACAGAGAGGGTGTAATGCACAGTGTAATGTATATATAGCTAAGAGAAAGCATATTGATTCTTTTCTTTTTTTTTTTCTTTTTTAGACAGGGTTTCTTTGTGTAGCCCTGGTTGTCCTGGAACTACCTTTGTAGACAAGGACAGCCTCAAACTCACAGAGATATGCCTGCCTCTGCCTCCCAAGTGCTGGGCTTAAAGGCATGTGGCACCACTGCCTGACTGGATTGCTATTCTTTTCACTATAAATAAATGATGGTCAAGTGAATTGGCACACACCTGTAATCCTAGCACTCACGAGTGTAGAGGCAGAAGAAACTCAAGTAGAGGCCAGCCTAGGCTATGGATTAAAGTCAAGGTCAGGTCAAGCTACATAGCCAAATCCTGCCTGAAGAAGCCAAGGGTTGGGTGTGTGTGTGTGTGGCCTGTAAGTAAAGGGCTAGCCTAGCTCTAGTTTTGATAACTACCACTAAGAAAAGATAAAGACATGAAAACATTTGAGAAGATAGGTGTGTTTCTCTTCAACTGAATATTATAAAATACATACATGTATCACAATATTATCACAGGTATGTATATCTTAATGCGAAAATATGATCATAGTATGTTATATGTATGAAAAATGTCATAATAAAACCCATTACTTTATATAATTTGTAAGGGTATATACTATTAATAAAACATTTAAATTTATAAAATACAGAATTTGAAATATCATCCTTTTCTTTCCCCTTTAAAAACAAAGATGGTAAGAAAGTCCCAATGAATCACAACTGCACCTACTATCATCAATTTTTAATAATTTCTTTCTAGAAATTGACCCTGTAAGCAGAAAGCATAATCAGTGAGAGACCGTATTCTAACTGATGAATTTGTGTGGGTGACTCATTTATGAGCATACTACAACTTTATAGACATCCAGGGAAAAGAGGATCAGACTATAAACTCTTTTTTTTTGTTTGTTTTTATGTGTGTTCATTTTAACTTCTTTGAAATGAAATAGGTACAAACAGAGTCATGCAATCCAATGAACTGCTAATAGGAATAAGTATGAAACTGAATGCTCCATCTTTGGGGAGCTATAGCTGGCAGTTGAGCAGGTAGCAATTTTTTTTCAAACTTAAATAACAAACTTCAATATTTAGTAGTAGAATCATTAATATCAATCTCTTGGGAGCATGTTAATTATTTTAGGAAAATATTTAAGTTGAATAATAGAAATAGTTACCTGTCTATTTCATTTTTGGTGCTGGAGAAGGGGATGACATCGAGGGTTTCAGAGTTAGGTAGATGCTCCACCAGCACAGTGCATACCAGCCTACATGAGTTTAATGAATCTCAAATTCATTAATTTGACCTGGAGAAGCTTGCACTCTCTACTCAGTTGAATAAAACGAGGCAACCTTAAGAAGAGTAAGTGAAGCCTGGCGGTGGTTGCGCATACCTTTAATCCCAGCACTCTGGAGGCAGAGGCAGGCGGATCTCTGTGAGTTCGAGGCCAGCCTGGGCTACCAAGTGAGTTCCAGGAAAGGCGCAAAGCTACACAGAGAAACCCTGTCTCGAAAAACCAAAAAAAAAAAAAAAAAAAAAAAAAAAAAAAAGAGTAAGTTCTTTTTTCTTTAAGTTTATTTATTTTTGTGTATGTATGTGTATTTGCATGAGTTTATGTGCATCACATACATTCAGGTGCCCATAGAGGCCAGAAAAGGGTATCAGATCCCCCTGAAACTAAAATTATAGGCATTTGGAAGCCACCTGATGTGGGTGCTGGGAACTGAGTCCAGATCCTCTGCAAAGCAGTAAACACATTTTTTCTTAAACCTGTATTTATTTATTTATTTATTTATTTATTTATTTATTTATTTATTTATTTTATGTAGATGCATATTCTGCCTGTGTGTATCTCTGTGAACCATATGCTTGCCTGGTGTCTGCAAAGGACAGAGAGGGTGTTGGATCCCCTGGGACCAGCATTACAGATGGCTGTAAGCAACCATATGGGTGCTAGGAATAGAACTGGGTCCTTTGGAAGAACAGCTTGTGTGCTTAACTGCTGAGCCATCTCTCCAGCCCCAGGAAAGTAAAATGTTTTGTTTTGTTGTTTTATTATGTGTTTGTTTATTTTTTTTAGATAGAGTTTCTTTTTGTAGTCTTGGCTGTCCTGGAACTAGCTCTATAGAGCAGGCTGACCTCAAACTCACAGAGATAATCCTGACTCTGTCTTGAGTGTTATGATGAAAGGTGTGCACCACCATGCCTGGCCAGGAAAATAGTTTTAAAGGTGCAGACAATGGTCACTCAGAGAAAATGTTCTCTGTGTAGTTGTAACAGAATGCATGTCAGTCAGCAAAAATGGTGTTGGACTGAAGACACCTGCTTTTAGGACTACATGTGACAACCCAGTGCAGAAATTAGACATTTACTGCCATCAGATTTAAAGTCTGTTTTCTTTTTTTTTTTCTTTCTTTCTTTCTTTTTCTTTTGACAGGATTTCTCTGTGTAGCTTTGTGCCTTTCCTGGATCTCACTCTGTAGGCCAGGCTGGCCACGAACTCACAAAGATCCACCTGGCTCTGCCTCCTGAGTGCTGGGATTAAAGGCATGCACCACCACCGCCCATCGTAGATATTATTATTTAGCAAAAGATAACTTTGCCTCATGCAAAGCTATCAGAATTTTATTAGCTTGGTATTTCAAATGTTTCTCCAATAAAATTAATACATATTATTTTGTTAAATAACACATTCTACCTCAGCATTCAGTAGTCACAGGAAAATACCAGATCTTCTATCATTATAATCTGTGATGGGTATAAATATAGTGCTTTATATAAAGACGATAATTTCCTTATATCCTTTGTTATGTGTGGTCACATTGAGAAGCATCTATCTTGTCTTGCTTTCTATAAACCACTACTGCTAAGTCATGAGGTTTAGTGTCTCTGGAAAATAGATATATATTATCAGAGGAAGTTGTTTTCATAAAGGACAGTTGGTCTTTATGAAAGGGGCAAGGAGGCATATCAGAAAGTTGGCTCTGACTTTTCAGTGTTGCAAAGAAACTAATATCCCATGGACTCTTACTTCCTTGACCTTGTTATTTTCCTGGATGTACTAGGGAAGCATTGATCTAGTTCTAGGACAGTGATGCTCTGAGGAGAAAATGAATTGGAGAGATGGCCCCAGGACAGACCTTCCTTTCTTGGCAAAGGCATTCAAGGAGTAGGAGACAGCTTTGTTGACTTCAGAAGGGGTTGCTGGGATGGCAGATCAACAGTCACAAGAAGCCAAGACTCAGAATAATGAGTCAAGTTGCTAGAAGTAAGTTAATCATCACAACACACCAAAATGCTGCTGGACCAGAGAACTTCTGTGGTCACCAGTCAAAATTCCTGGCCAGGTACATGAGCCCAGAAGAGAGTATTATTCATGACATCATCTCCTTTAGATCTGTAAGTGTATATAAAATGTGTCCTGTTGTCACTTGGAGCCAGACTCCATGTTAAGCTGGGGAGGGTATGGAAATGTTAACAGCAGTGTTTATCTACAGGATGTCTAGATGCCCAAAACAGACCAAAGCTGATTAATGAGTGAACTCCTAACTTTAGACTACCGAGCAAGTAGAAGATTGAGAGAAAGGACAAGTGCAGATAATTAGTGACATTCCTTTTCCTTTTTCCATTTATTTAATATTCTGTCTTAATTACCATATATTAAACGTAAAGACGAGACTTTTGTAATGACATTTGCATACATGTATAAAATATATTTTGATTGTATTCACCTCCTCGGTTACCCTTTTTTATTCTTTTTCCTTCTCCTTTCTTTTCTACAGCCTCAATGGTCTTGCTCTTGCTTACATGTATTTCATTCCCTTAGAGGCCACATGTGAGGGAGAACATAAGACACCTGACATTTCATTTTGCCATTCAGTGACCATATGCAAATTACTATGCCAACTGGAAAGAATTTGCTGCTGTCCCATCTAAACACACTGTAGTTTCAAACATATTGTGTGTTGAGCACTCTGCATACCCAGAAAAAGTTGTCAGCATTCCTTCACCATAGTTTAGCAGAGAATAAATATCATGCCATGTTCAGGTATGGTAGCCACATCTCTTCCCAGTCCCATGTTTCTTCCTACCTGGTGACAGCAAAGGTAAGAGCCACCCACACACACAGAGAGAGATTAGGATGGAAAGGGTTTTGTTCCTCTAAAAGTTCTTAGGAATCACATTGGTTTCCTGCATGAACGGCTGGCAGTTCCTCCTCCCGTTTTTCTTTTTTTCTAGTCTTGAGCTTTGTTTCCCTTTTCTCCCCCCGTCAAACATAAACCTTAATGATGAAATTTCATGCTCTGCCACCTTCTGTATGGCCACTTAAGAAGCATCAGTTGGGTTATATACCTGCTCTTGGGAGGAATTCAGGCAGTGAAAGATAAAAGTGGTCGAGAATTAAGCAGTATGTCCTTTCCACCCTTAGTACTCTATTGCACACATAATATTTTATCCCCACCCTGTACGAAAGTACAAGAAAGATTCTGTTTTGGAGCCTGCTGCTGCTTTTTTTTTATTCATTCATGAATTCAATCAAATTTATAATTTTGCTCTGTTCTTTAATTGTTTTTTCCCACTGATCACTTTACAAACAATTCATTTCCAATATGCTGACACTTTTAGCAGAAGTTTTTTTTTTTTTTTTTTTTTTTTTCTGTGCCTGAACTTTCCTTAATATATTTCCAAAACATGAGCTGTCACTTTATGGACGTGATATTTTGTTTACTCATAAGTACATCTCTTTGCATCTTCAACCCAGTCCTTGAAAATAAGATATGCAATAACCTCTGTATTCACATGCATAAATAATTATGTCCCACTCTCCAATAGCAGTTAACTGCAGATTATGATCGTATATCATAAATTTCAATATTTGCATTTTAAATTCATTTTGCCCACATTAAATTCATCTATCAACCCTTGGAAGTTGCGATTTTGTGGATATGTTAATTACATTATGCTGCTAGCCTCATTGTGGCTTTAAGAGGAAAGAGATGGGGATTATGTTCATTAATGGTGGTATGATCATGACAAGTCATTCAACTTTCTACAGCTTTATTTTCTCTTATAAATAGAAAAAGTCTGACTTTTACCAGCAACTCCTTTACAGGACTGTTGTGAGGATCAAATGAAAACTGATGTAAGCTCTTTGAAACAACAACAACAAAAATAGTCTGTTCAGGTAGAGTTATTTTCCCTTTTGATCACTTCATCCCTAAGAAAAAGCAAGATGCCACAAAGACAAAATTACAAACTTCTAAATAAAAGACAAATACTTTTATTTCCTGCATAGTAACAAGCTGTGAATTTATGTTTGAGACTTTTATTTTGGCATGTCAGCAGATCTTGTACCTTCTTAATAAGGAGGCCTAGGCAATATTTCCCTGTTTGCAAAAAGTAATTAGCAATATCTTAAGACACGAGAGCTATACATTAAACATAGTGCATATGCTCTGTGAATTCTCCGTGCCATCCCTTGTGAGCTTTCCAGTTACTCTCTTGTTTCCTTGCTGAACTGAATCTCTGGATATAAGAAGAAAGAAGAAACTAGTTACATCAACGGAATAAATCAATTTGGAATTAAGTAGCCAGTGTTACATGCTGCTTTTTAAATATGCAACACCAACATAAGGCACATGCTCTCTGTCTAATAAGTCCACACTTTATTAAAAGTTCGAAGGAGGTATAATCTCAGAGAGACCCACGATTTTAAATGGCTCACTCACTCCTGGAGTCCCTTCTAGAATGTACCCTGAGTCTACTGTTCAACTAGTTGTTCAGTTATTCCTAGGAATGTTTTACATCCCCCACCCCCAAAAAAGAGCTGTTTTCCCTCATCTGTTGAGTATGAAGAAGGTTTCTTTATAGTAACATTCCCAGTAGTATTCCCCTTTGCTTCGATCATCCTCCAGGAGGTGACAGTCTAAATGTTTTTGTTTTTCAAAGGACATGCTGAAGCCTAAATCCCCAGTGCAGTAGTATTTTAGTGTAAGTCTGTTAGGGGGTAATTAAGTCATGAGTGTAGAGAGGCATACGTGAAATAAATGCTCTTACTTGGGGATAAAGAGACCAGAATGCTTCCAGCACTGCCCCACCCCTATGCTTAAAGATACATTAAGAAGATATTTGGAAGGCAGGAAGAGGGCCCTTAGCAGGACTCATTTGTAATGGCAACATGTTCGTGGACTGCCAGACCCCAGAAACATGAGGCATAACTATCAGTTAAGTCACCCTTATTGTCCCACTAACAGAGAAGTTAATCTTTCATTGTTAATAAAAAGAAACATAACTGGCAAACATTTTGGGATAGGGAAGTATATATCTAGAGTTATGATCTTGATAATTTGGGGCAGCTAGAGTATGGTTGCAGTAGGCCAAGGGTCCTGATCTATAGGACTCTTGAAAGCTGAAGAAGACCAAGTTACATCCTTCACAAGAATACTCACCCAGTGGGGATTACTAAAACTGAGGATTGACTATGGATTTATAATAGCAGATAATAACAGCTCTATGACCAGAAAACTCAGGAATAATTTACAAGGGGTGTGGAAGTTTTTTATTATTTAAAAAAAATTAAAAACAAAATGCTTATTAATTCAGAGAGCAAAGAAGATATTGCCTCAAGTAATAGAAAGACAAGAGTCACATTTTTATTTAACCTATGTTCCACATTCCAAAGTATTCTTGTATTGTTTCCCGGGTCTTTTTTGTTGTTGTTCTAATCATATCAGAGAAGATATTTACATAAGTAGTCTCTACCTCCTGGAGCATGAAATCTATGCTTTTAAAAGATATACAAAAATCTTATTAGATTCAGAAAACTATGAAAAATTAATCTTTCTGTCCAATATACATCCACTCCTAAAATAGGTAGTGGGGACTTAAATGCCACAGGTTAACAGTTTGGACAATGTGATAAAAACTGCATACAATGGTTTATTGCACAAAGACAATTTTAGAAAATGAATCATTCTCAATGGGCTACATATAATCCCTGTTCTCTGTAACTTTACTAGCCCCCAGTATTTTGCTTGTGAAATTAATCAATATCCTACTGTGATAAGGACTTTCAAATTCTCTGTTTGGTGAATTTTGATATATTTCAGAATGCAGAGATTTGAATCCTAGAAACCAAACATGAAATCTTGTTATTTGCTAACATGTGTTTGTTTTCCTTATTATTCTGTCTCTGACAACACAGCATGTAAACACTACCACAGCATTTAGAACCAAAGGAATATACCCACAACACTGGATGAATCAAATGGTTCAAGATCCAGTTCCTATTTGATAATGTGAGATTGAGTTTTAGACTGTGATATTAGATCATAGAATGGTGGAGGTCAAAGTACTGGCCCTTCACAAGAACAGTTGCCATTTCCTGAATGTTTACTATGTGCCAACACAAGGTGGCTTAAAGACACTGTTTCATTTAAACATCAAGATAACCCTAACAGATAGTTCTTATTCCTATCTTACAAAAGGGGAACCATGGCAATGAGAAAAAATAGGCACTGAGATATGCTAGTAATGGGAATCTGAGAAGCATATCAGTTCCAGATACTGAGACCCTTAACCCAGGCCTTTGCCTCCTTTGTAGCTACTGAGCTTTGTCCCTTGCTTCCTGCATGGTTCTATTAATTATATTTTTGCCTCCATGTCCCACTTTCTTAGATGGCGATAACAGCTGTGCCCTGTTCCATATCTATAAAGCTGAAATGTACACACACACACACACACACACACACACACACACACACACACACCTGTTTTATAATGACAGAGCACACCGGACTGTTACATTGCTATAGTTACTGTCATTTCAGTAAGGTAGAAAAAGGGAGGTCCTGTGAGGGCTAGGTCAGTTTAGCATTGATCATCCCTAACTGTACAGCAACTGCTCAAGTCCACTCATATTCCTTGAGTGTGAATTGCTATCCACTCAGAGTGCAGATATCTGTGCACAAAGAGATTACTGAGGGCCCTCTTTCAGTGACCTTCAGATGTCTGAATATCACAAGGAAGCTTAAGGCAAAGCTCAGGACAGCTTAAGGCAAATAGAAGAGTGGCCTCTAAAAGCAAATATCATGGCTAGTATTCAACAGGAGGGATTTATTACATGTAAAATTATAGAAATATTTCTGCAACAGTCGACCAGCAGCTGCTGCCTCAAGGCTCTGGTGGTCCATACATTCTTGCTCTTCAGCTTTGACCATGAGCCTGTTCTGAAGAGCCCTTTAATTCCATGATCCTTACTATTCCCATCAATAAAAAGAACTTTGAGCAACTTAGCACTCCCTGAGGTTCTGGGGGAAGAACAAGCATTATTCTCATCATTTGATCCTCAAGCTAGCCAAGTTACTAAACTCCATGAGTATTCCCAATGACAGGCAACACCTCAAATGTTACCATGCAGAGATTTGCATCATTTTATGAATCTAGTTTAAGAGGCTCTCTCACGATTTGCTGTTCAATTTGGGGGTTCTTTGCTTCATTTTCTGGAGTTTCCCTCCTTTGGGGAGTAAATGCATATGCTTTGTGAGTTCCATTGTACTTGCCTGTATGGTTGTTGACAATGCCTTGTAGGTAATGTTTCTTCCTTAGTACTTAGTGTAGAACTCAATGAGTGGGGACAGTTAGATAAAGCATTAATAATAAAGAATGAGGAGGATGGAGGGGCAAAGGCTTAATGGGTAAATAATAACAGGCTTCAGCAATTTTCTCAATTATGAGCTGGCTAACTTGGTGTCATAAGCTTTAACTTCCTGAAAACTTTTAGACAACCTGACCTTTCTACATTTTTGGTTAATGTGGATCCATTTGCACATTCTTCTCTTACACTGTGATTGGAAAGCCCGCACAATTTGATTTAAATGTACTGAAGATAGAACACAGCTCCAAATCAGGCAGACATAGGTTTACATCTGTTCCACACTTAGATATGAGATCACCAGTATTAAAAACTGCGACTCATAGAGGTTCAATTCTCTCACTTCCTACTACTATGTACACTGGGATTGGTCGTTTTATAAGAAATATCAATAAATGGGGATAATACTCACAAAGCCCTAAGTGTTGTCTGGTGTTCAATGAATAACTGTCCCTGTCCTTCCACATGGCACTTTGGAGTTTGTGAACATAAATCTTTATTATAATGCTGTTTTGAAAGAAGCAATTTAAATTTATAGCTTAAAGAGAGAAATATGAGATCTAGGTATATAAGATGACTAATGAAGTGCATGCAGCAGAAACTAGTGCCAGGATTAGAGGAATGATACCCTAAGCCTATTGAATCAACAAAATCTAAATTCTGAGTCAAAAGAACTCTAAACTTGCAATGCATAGATCCCCTTAAAGTCAGTGGTAAAACTGCTTCATTGGACATTAACTTCAAGTTCCACATACATTGTGCTCCTGTATGGAATGGTGTAAAGGGTGCAGGATGCAAAACAGCAACTAGGAGGAGGTTGCACTGCTCTTTACTTCTGGGAGAACAGGATCTGTTATTTATTGGTATCTTCATTATATTGTTCAAAGGTCTAAGTCATGTATATCTAAGACAATTTCTAAAGTAAAAACAACCACATACGTATCTGTAGAATCACCGTAATCACTCAGATGACAGAGATTATTCCTCCAAAGACAAAGATATCTGCTTTATGAGGATTCAGTGTCATAGCAAACTTATAGATTTTTGTGCACTGTCACTCACCCTGGTGGTCCTAATGGGCAACATTAAAGGGCATGATGAATTGCTTTTAATCATTCTAAAATAATTATCTCAAGAATATTATTGTGTACTCTTGACACTAGCCATTCTAATGTGATCTAGAGGGGGCTCAGAGATGGCAAGTATGCAACTGGTTATATGGGAGACAGGCCAGTTAGGCTATTCATCATAAAATTTTATGTTGTGTTTCTGGAGTTGCTGAACAGCTGTCATGCTCTTTCCTGATGGCTGCATTCCAAGAGTGGGAAAAGAAGCTTCTAAGCACACTAAATGCACTATGCAGTAATTGATAACTCAGTATAGCTGGATCCACTGAGATCAAATGCATTACATAAATAGCACATGCCCTGATTTTGGAAGGAAAAAAATGAGCTTCTGGCGTAGTTGCTAATTTCCCTAGAACTGAATTCATTTCAGCAAAGCACTGGGCTTGATGGTGAAGAGGTAAATAAATGAAATGCCAGTTCTTGTCTTTTATTTTATTAAAGTCAGATATACATGGAAATAATTTCTCCATGGGACACAGGTCACTAAAATGTGTCAAAGTCATATTTTGACATATGATATTGAACATACTCCCGTTGTGTATCTCCCTGGTTTATGGAAACAATTACCCTTTCCCTTTGTCGCTGACCAACACACTAACATCAACCTCCCTAGCTGGCCTGGAAGCCATCAGAGGCTCACAAACAACTTCTGAGCACCTGCATTCTTTGTCTTCTTTGAACATAGCAACATTTCTTCTGTCACATGGCACAAAATGACAGCACAGGACTACAATGCAAGAGACCACCGAGAAAGGAAAGGTTTGTTAATGAATGAATAAATACTTTCTTTACCTCTTGATAGGATGCTCTGGAAGAGTGTTCTGCATGGTCTCTAGATCCTATGGACAGGTCCTAGCACAAGGAAGCCACCATTGCTCATAGCACTCATAAAATGGATTGGCTCTTCACTATCTCATACCCAAATGCTTACTTCAGGTTCTCCTTTGAAAGATAACCAATTATTGCCCTATGTATAATTTGTTTTAAGAGCTTGAACTGAATATGTATGTTCCATAATATGTGATTTTCTATCTATCTATCTATCTATCTATCTATCTATCTATCTATCTATCTTTCTTTCTTTCTTTTTCTTGTTCCCAATCCAAGTATACTTTATTCAACCCAGGGTTCAACATTGGTACTGTGACTCTCTTCATATATCACCTCTAATATTCATGGTTTCCTCTCTGGCACCTAATTATGAAATCTTTATTAAAAATGATCCCAAATCACTCTAAAACTGTTCAGGCTTGTAGATTTGGCTCTAACCAGTACTGTGTATTTGTTTTGATTTTACTTGCCAAAACACACCTGCAATCCACGTCTCTCCTTTCTCCAAGGATTCTTCTAATTACATATTGTTCTTGTAGCACTGACCTTTGATTTATGACTCATCTTCTCTGCTAAAATATCAATTTGCCCTTCTGATTATTTCTAACTCTGGCCATGATTTGGAACACTCTAGCCTAAAGCAGAACTGTCTCTAAATGCCTGTGTAGAAAACACATCAAAGGTCATTGCTTTACTGTAACTCTCCACCCAAGGCCTCTGGAACCAGACAAGCTTGTTTTGCTCAATATTTTTTTGGTTGCATTATAGGAGGAAATTATTCCAAAGTAATCATGGAAAAGTGATAGCTAAGCATGTGATCCTTAAGAATCACAACTTTGGAAGCATGTTTGTGAAAGTACTTCTTTTTTATTTTTTTTAAAGTCACTAGGGGAGGGATGATTTTAGTCAGAGATTAGCTAATATGAACATGAATTGCCCACTAGGTGATAGAATCAGAAGAGCCAGGTAGAAGAGGTCAGATAGGCACAATAAAGGAGAGCAGGCCTCTGTGGGGAGAAAATAATGAGGTCTACATTAAAGGATGGGCCGCTCTCAGAACAGCTAGGGAGAAAGAAATAAAACATCCAGAAGAGTATGATACACAGTGGAACACAACGCAATACACAGTCTTCAGAACAACCTGCAATATACACGTTTGAATCTCTACTTTGCAGGCAGACACTCAATTACTTACTCTCTTGTGTTCAGATAGAAAGTGACAGCTGGATCTGCATAACAGTTTGACACTATAGTCAAGCCTCTTTCCCCAGCATTACACTTTAATTTAACCAGAGTTCAAAATCCAGGCAGAAAGAAAAGACAAGTCAGGGTTCCTCAACTAGAGGATTGTATCCATCCTCTGATGTAAGTGGTCCAAGAGAAGAAAGGATGCAGCCTAGAGCCCTGAGATGAAAAACACTGGTAGACCTGGTGGAAGAAATGCTTGTTGGTTCTGACAGATAGAGTAAAGGTAAGTGGGGGCAGGGGAAGAATTTCCTCTGAACAAAGAACACTCTTATTTGTGCAACATGCCTGTTTCATTCTAACTCACCACCTAGCCCATGAGCACTGAAGCCAGTATTACTTACACCATTAAAACAAATGAATTTAATGAAGCCATATGAAGTAAAATCTCTCCATTCGCATACAGTAAGCTCTAGTGAATGAGGAAACGCTGAGGTGACAGGAATAGAGTTCCAGAAGGCTCCTCTGAGTCCGGGTAAGTGGGCGTGAAAGTGGCATATCAGCATATGAGCTTCATTCGGCGTGAGCAAATGTAAGGTAATAAGTTTTGGGGGAAATAATCCAAACTACAAGATTATGGGCTCCAAGCTATCATTAATAGTCTGGAAACCTATGAGTGTGCACATCACTAAAGGCAATGGCTGAAAATGGTACCCGAGGCAAGAAATGTGTGAAATGCTCCCCCTCTTCATGAAGTTTTGTGTATACAGATCTGAGAGCACTGCTCACCTTTGCACTGTGAAAAAATGAAATAAAACATGCTACAACTGCACCCAGGTGTGCTGTGAATCATCCCTCTCCAAGACAAAGAAGAGCTATGGATTAAGTCCAGATAAATTAGCATGGTCAGGATGAAGGGGCATTTCCTGAAAAATGACATGTTTAACATCTATCTATTTGATGAGATAGCAGCTGAATGATGATGGAAGGAAACTCTTGCCCTTAAATTATATTAAATAATTGGAAGTGAATATTTTTAGAATCTGCAAATTTTACTCTTCTACAAGTATTTCAAATCCAGAGTCCTGCCAGGAGCATTGCTCAGCCTATAGGGTCCAGACTATCATCCTATAGCCATATTCCTGGATCACTTCATACATTCAATAACCATGCTTGATCAGCTATGGTGATTGTGTGTCAGCTACAATTTAGGTGTTGAGACTGATGTTTCACACACACACAGACAGGAACTTCCTTCAGAGGGCTTAGGTTTTTTTTTTTTTTTAAGGAATAAAACATGATAATACATAATTACAAACAGTGAGCACATTTCCATTAATTGAAGTCTATCTTCAAAACATGCCAGTTGGAAGGAAATAAATCCTGGTTTAATTAGCGGTGAGGTCCAATAAGATGTGTTTTATATGCCATAGCCTTGTATACTTTCCGTTTCCTTTTTTTCATTGCTTTTTTTTTTTCAATTGTGCACTGACACAGTCTAAGTCAAATAATAAAAATACTGAATTGTGGTTTTTAAGCAATATTAAAACTGAGCATTTAGCATGTTCAAACCCTTTTATTCCAGTGCTATTAATATGGTGATTCTCTGTTCCTGGAGACCTCCTATGTGTATAAATTCATATTTCACACACATTTTCCTTTCTGCTCATCATAATATATGGCATTTATTTTTAAGTGCCCAGTGCATTTTGTCTAAGATTAAAATACTATGGGGGGTATTTTGGGGGCTTCAGAGTGTTTAATTTATCAATTTTGACATTGCATCTGCATGAAATGCTGAATTTAATAGCATATTGCATTTTTACATGCTCTTTATCACCATGGATCTGATCATGCTTTATTAACTACACCAAAACACAGATAGCAAATAATTTGCTTCAACAGCAGTGACACTCATCCCCTGAACTACATCTCCAAATCTAAGATAAAAATCTTTCACTAAGAAAATTAGAGAAATTATGAGAGAAATCTCAAGATTGGTCTAATGTCTTTGGAATGCGTGGGATACATTGCAATGACTTATTCAGATGCGTTCAGTAAAGAGTCCATAAAGATGTTGTTCAAATTGAATTTTACTCCTTGGTTCTTTAATAAATCATAAGTGAAATATAGTTAAAATGATACAGGAGACACTTAAACAGTAACTTGTAATCTTTCTTATGTCCCATCTGCCTTATTTTTATATCAACAAATTAGGGAATAAATGTGTTTAAGAACCATCTCTACGTAATTAATAACATCGAGTGAAACATTTCAGGAGAGGTTTTTGGTAGTTTTTAGGAGTATCTGGATCATTTGATATAATTTAGAGAGAATACTTCAGATATGTACTCTGCTCTCCTCTGTTTTTACTTAAAATTTCTTTCCAGTGGGCTGTGATCTGAGACCAAGTTGTTGTTTGCATCCTGGGTTTGAAAACAGAGCACCTCTCGATTTGATTCTGGAGTACCCACCTAATCTGCACCAGCCGGCTCACCTTGCACCCTAATGTATTCCAGTCGAACCTGCTTTTAAAATGCATGAACTGGCACTCACTTGCTCTGAATTTTTCATCCTTTGATTTCTCTGAAGATTGGTGCTCCACAATGTCAGAAGCCTGAATGGTTTCGGCTGAATGTCTAAAGTCAAAGGCACCTGTGCAGAGCTTGATCCTTAAACTACAAAATCAAACTCTTCCCATTTTAGTCACATATCTGGTCTGTTTCCTTCTGAAAATAAAAACAGTAATTAGGGAAACATGGCTTTGTGATTTTCTAGCTAGTTTTGAAGTTTGGTCATAGAATGGCTTCCTTTCCCTTTTGGTTCTTTCCAGTCCCTAGGTAGGCCCAGGCAGGCCTCTGTTTCTTCCTGTCTCAGTCTGTCCTGTGCTGGAATGACAAACAAGTGCCTACATCCTTTGCTCTGATCACCTTAAAAGTAACAACATTCATGAATTTTAAAATATCACCCACATTCAAATGATATGTTCAATTTTAAGAGTCTATTGATGGTGGTAGTGGTGGTGATGATGATGATGATCATGGTGAATTCGTGTGTGGCACATGTGTGTGTACATGTCAAGGCATGTATAAGGAAGTCACAGGACCACTTTCAGGAACTGTCTTTCTCTCAACATGGGTTCTCTCCTTCTCAGGTGCATTCTTGGGATTAAACTCAGGTTATCAGCATGTGCTTTTACACAGTGTGCCAACTCACTGATCTAAAGAACACTTGGATTGAGTTATTGTTGTTTCCCTATTTCCTTGGTGGACTGACAGTTTTTCCACCGAGTGAAAGTATTTTAGAGATATTTTCCCAGAACTGTCCTCAGAGTCCCCCCAGGAACAGTCATAGCAGTGTCCCTGGGTTATCAGAGGACAAGTCCTGCTGTATTTTCTCTTTCTGTAATCTTTCTCTAGTTCTCTAGTCTTGTCCTACCCAGACTGGGGGAACTCCGAAAGTCTTCAAGACGGTGCTGCCTATTTTAAAGCTGAAATAAATGGGGCTCTAATGGCACCAGTCCCCAAGTGCCTATGTCAAGTATTGCTAAAATTAAGCGAAGTGTTGATGCCATGTGTCTTTAAGAATGCCTAATATTGGTGAGATAAATGGGATAAAGTCTATATTAAATAATAATATTAAATATTAAATAATAATAAGTTAATAACTTAATAAACTTAAATAAGTTGTATATATTTAATGTGCCTCACAAAATACAGTTTATGAACATGTGTTAGGTGGCTCCAGGGTCTACATTTACCTCATATCCATACACAAGATAAGCATGTATAATCCATTGATTATGACTAATGTGTCCCTTTCTTGTTTTGTAATTAAGCCATATGATATAATTAGTTGAGTGAAAATAAGCAGAATTGAAATTGTTACAGAACACTACCTGCAGAGCATGAATGGAGGCCTTCCTAACAAACAATACAAGTAAAAGTACAGCCTTGGTAAGCAATTGCAGCTCCCTATACTTCTGAAAAGCTCTTAACAAGACACTACAAAAGAAGAACTGTGGAAAACAACCTGATACATTTAATCCAAATGTCCAGCAAATGTCTTCATCTGTAAGACAGTATTGAGAATAGAATGTTCTGTGTGCTTTTTGAATTAACACATGCATGGGTTCAGAGTGACTAACAAGGGTCTAGATGGGGTTCAAAGAATGGATGGGGAAATTTGAAGAAAATATCATTATGGTTTTGTAATATAAAGAAAAGGACAGCTATAGCAGTTCCTTTTGCTTGTCTTTCATTTATTTTCCTTGCACTATTTCAACCTTATCTCATTACAAAATGAATACATCATGGTTTATAAAGATGTAGTGAAGAAGTATGGGGACTAGTTTTAAGTCACCTCGATACAAGCTAGAGTCATTTTGGAAGAAGGAACCTCAATTGAGATAGTGCCCCTAACAAACTAGCACAGGGACAAGGCTGGGACACATTTTCTCGATTGATGTGAGGGAATCTAGCTCACTTTGGGCCATGCCACCTCTGGGCTGGTGGCCTGAGTGCTTTAAGAAGGCAGGCTGAATAAGCCTCAAGAAGCAAATTAGTAAGCAGGACTCTTCCACACCTTACATCAGCTCCTGCCTTCAGATTGCTGCCCTGTGTGATTTTTTTGCCCTGATTTCCCTCAGTATCGGATTGTGATGTGGAATGTTAAGCTAGAACAAAATCTTTTCACCAAAAGTTCCTTTTGTTCATGGTGTTTATTACATCAATAAACACCTTAACTAAGGCATAAATTTGTATCATGCTGTGGGGTATTGCTGTGACAGACCTGACCGTGTTGTTTTGGAGAGTATTGTGGAGATATTTGGAACTTGGGATTTGAAAAGCCATTGAACACTAAGAGCTTATTGAGCTATTATGGGACCTAAGAAGATAATAGTGAGAGCAACACAGAAGATGGAAGCCTGGCTTGGGAAGTTTCACAGAGAAGTCTGAGTGTCCCTTAAAGATTCCAACAGGACTATTGATGTTTTGAATTAAGAACCACTAAAGTGAAACCTTTGCTCTACTGGGACAATCCATGCTGCTTAGCTGAAGCTGAGAAATTAGCCACAATTACTAAGAGACCAGTATCATTGCAGTGAAATCTTCTGGGAGTGCTTTTTCCAAGATGAGCACACAGATGCTGTGGTCCAGAGGCAACCACAGCTGTACTTCATGCTGACAGTCAAACTTGGCAATCTGTAAGAGTCTCCTATGTGGTACTGGTTTTGAATGCATAACGGGGTCATGGGGAGCATGAGACTTGGTGTGTGAGAGAACATTGATGAAAGTGTAGCCTCAGTTGAGGTAAAACCCCTGGGATTGAAGAGATCATAAAGAAAAGTTGGGTCTTGGCACCATGTGACAGGGTCAGTGTCCCTGAAGAGAGCCCAGGAGAGGCAGGTGGTGAAAGGACAGCCCAGCTGTAGCAGAGATCTGTAGCCAGATTTTTCTTTGGAGTGCCAGCTCACAAATAATGACATGGAGACTTAATATTAATTATAAAAGCTCAGCCTTAGCTTAGGCTTGTCCCACTAGCTTTTATTACATGAATTAACCCACATTTTAAATAATCTACATCCTACCATGTAGCTTTTTACCTCTCTCCCGTTTTGTGTGTCTGACTCATTAGGCATCTCCATGGTGTGTACTGTGCATATCTATTATCTCTTTTTTCTCCCACTGCCCTGAAGTCCCTCTTATGCCTCCTGCCTAGCTATTGGCCAGTCAGTTTTTTATTACAATGATCAATCACAGCAATACATCTTCATACAGTGTACAAATACCCCCCAAAACAAAGATCCAGAATGTCAATACCATGGGATGACTGTTTAGGACAACCACAGTTGTAGAGTGGATCTGGCCTGTGCCTAGGAGAAAAACTGTATGTGTTATGATAGATCAAGAGAAATGTGACACTCTAAGTAAGCTCTTTGCAACCAAGAAGGTCATGAATGATTCTCAGACATTGGACAGTGAGTTATTAACACTGTTGGAGATTGATTTTGTTTTGATTTGATTGTGACTGGGCCCTGGGTATTCCCTTTTGGAATAAGAACATATTTAATTAATTTTTTTTTAGTGCAAGGTTAACAGAATTTGAATTTTACAAAGATTAAGCAATTTTAGAGCTTTAGATTTTTAGAGACACACTGGATATTTTTGAAATCCTAACTATATTAGTAATAAAAGTATATTTATGAATAACACATGAGGTTAGTACCAAAAGAGCATGGAGTTGGAATACTATACATTTTCAGTGACAGATGCCAAATACATTCTCAATATTATTCTTTTGTTCAGTTCATTTGTCCACTTATTGATTAAATGATTTTTTGGGGGGGTGCTTTTACATTATTTCTTTTATTTTTGAAAATAATATAATCACATCATTTCATTAAAAGGAAGATAGGACCAGGTGTGAGGCTCACAAAACCATATTACCTCATATATAACAATGAAGTGGCCTATATTGAAACTGTAGACTTACCAGGAGTCTCAGCGATGCATCAAGAGTAACCATAGCAATGGATTCTTAGGAATTATTTTTCTCTTATAATGTTTCTTACATAACTAGGTATTATTTAAATAGAATTCAGTGAATTCAGTAAAAGATTGTAGTTTTAGTTTGATCCATTGTGGAGTGATTATTTTTCTCTGTTGAGCCCTGGAGACCAACCAAAGACAGCGAGTTGAGTTTGAGTTTGAATTCAAAGCCTTTGAAAGCATCTGGAGTACTTGTCCCTTTTCTGTGTGTATGTGAAGTTGCTCAGCGTGTCCAAGCAGGGCATTTGGGAATGGGACTGATGCTCTTAAAAACTAAAGAAGCTAATAAAGCAGTATCCTGGTCAATTTTTCCCTTCACTATATGAGGGAATAATCACATTTATATATACACTAAGTTTCCCAAGCAAGTAATTTCATGTAAAATATTTACTTTAAAAATTTTCCTTCACCTGAACTCAGAATTGTTTAGAATAATTAGAGGGAAAGAAGATGAGACATTGCTGAAATTTAGTTTTAATCACTGTTTTTAGAAAAGGATGTGATTAAGTTAATGCAATTGCACAAGAACCGCTTGTTCCTGTTTGTAAAATCTTGCAGTAAACACTGAAAAAGAGAGAGGGATGAAGGCAGACATTATATGTGCTATAAATATGTAAGCAGTGCCGAGAAGGCTTAAGGTGAGAATGAGCGCCAGGTTCATGAAATAGCCTGCAATCGATAAGAGAAAATGCTTCAATTTGCAAGTTGACTTGGAGAAGTTCGTGGCTTAGGAAGATAGGGACTTAGCAACAATACAACAGGGAAACTTGCTTTCAACTCCTGTGCTTCATCTATCATCTGCAGCAGAAATTAGATTTACCAGGCAGAAGGGATGGATAAACACTGAACAAACAAATTAAAGTCTGGCAGATGAGCTCATAGCGAATTATAATCTGGGTAGTCTAAATGGTTTCGTGTTCCTGTGCCTAGAAAGATCTTATTGCAAGAATGGGAAAGAATGGGTATTAAATCATAGAGATTACAATGGGACAAAACTCCTAATCTAAGAATATGGAGAAAAAGTCTGGATCAATGAATTTAATGCTGAAGTCTAGTAAAAGTTCTAGAGTAAACAGAGAGATCATGGAAGCTTATGAATAAAAGGCCCATTTCTAATTATAGAAACGAGCTTCTATGTTTTTTATTATATGTTTTTTTTTTTCTTAAAAAGTGGTAAATCAAATGTCTTTAGTTCTTACTTATCTTTATGAGGCATACATAGGAAAAATAATATAGGACTCATGGGAAATTATAGTTTGGATAATTAGTTAACTGTGCTTGACTCGTAAATATAAAATTAAATGAACATATTTCTCCCTCACTGTAACATTGTGTAATGGTGAAATGCGATACTAAAGTCATGTTTCCCAGGGTGAGTGTCTACATCCTACCTATGTATGACTTTATCTATATCCATTGCTACGTGTGCCAGTGGCTTGGATGTTAGTAGAGAAAGAAAAAAGCCTTTGAAATGTATGGGTAATATTAAATTAGAATAGATGACAGTATTTGAATTCAAAGTGACCCTAAAGTATAAAATTATCAAATATTTTATATATATATATATATATATATATATATATATATACCATGATACTTATAATATCATGAGTATAATATGTGTCACAAACTGTCAGTATGAGAGACTTTCATGCACCCTTCACATTCATATGCATAACATGTAAATATGAATATGGAGAGGAGCTATTCCCAGGCCTCAAGGTGTTTAAAGTGAAGAAGGGTAGCATAAAGTAAAATAACAACATATGTGACAAAAGCAGATGTCACAGCGGAGGAGAAAAGACATGCCTGAAGTTCCAGTGGAGAATTGCCACTCTGCCTGGAATGGATGATGGAAGTGGAACCCCGAGGAAGCTAGCCTCGAGCCAAGTGGTATTAATAACAAGAGACCTGAGAGAGGGAGGCTCAGATGGACAAGCACTAGTAGGCAAAACTGATTGTCCCACAGAAAAAGAGCCAACAATTTATTTTGCAGAGTCTGAAAAACCCAAACCATTCTATCAATTTAAGAATTTTAATAAATTATTGTGCATGGATTGAAAAGAGGAAATTCTTGCCTTGAAGCTCTCTCAAGAAAATAGTGGGCTACAACAAATATTTTGCTCTCTCTCTCTCTCTTTCTGTCTTCCCCATGTGTGTGTGTGTGTGTGTGTGTGTGTGTGTGTGTGTTTGTGTGTGTGTGTGTGTGTGTGTGTGTGTGTGTTTCATGTTGCAGCCTCAAAATCTTTTGCAGCTGAACATTCTGTTCCCTGTTACCACTTACCCCAAAAGGAGAGTGAGGTTGTTTTGTAATAAAATCTCATCCACAAAAGTGTTTCCTATTAGACATGTCTTTTTTAAATGCCTCTGTAGTAAAATATTTTATTGTGCTTTTAAGTCATTTTTCTCTGACTCTCTAACATCTTCTTTTTGGTTCTTCTCTTGCACAAATACAGTCTTCATTAGTGCAAGAAAGCACTCCTTACTAAAGTAAACTAAGTTTGCCTTTGAAATTCTGCAATAAATAAAATGTCTATGAACTGAAACAAAATATGTTTTACATAACTGATTTTTACTTCTCAATTAGTTAAAAATGTGTTTTGAACAACCAAGAGAAGAGGATTAGAGTTACCTAGAAACATAAATCACAGCATCTAGATAACACAAACACACACATACACACACACATTTGTGCATTATCCAAATGTGCATGTATATGTGTACATGCATGCAATCTGGATTCAGTACCCAAGAATCTAGTCATACCACCTTGCAGTCTATGGCTTTTCTAGGAAAATCTCAAAGGTGTGCCTATTCAGATGGAAGGAGTTGCTGTGGATATCACTCTATATAAATAAAACACTGATGGCCAGTGACCAGGCAGGAAGTATAGGCGGGACAAAGAGAGAGGAGAATTGGGGAAACAGGAAGAAGGAGGGGAGAGATTGCAGCCACCGCCAGGACAAGCAGCATGTAGACTCTGGTAAGCCACCAGCCACGTGGCAAGGTATAGATTTATAAAAATGGGTTAATTTAAGATAAAAGAACAGTTAGCAAGAAGCTTGCCACGGCCATACAGTTTATAAGTGATATAAGCGTCTGAGTGATTATTTTATATGTAGATTGTGGGACTGCGGGGCTTGGGGAACCTGGAGAGAAGCCCTCCAGCAACAAATGGCGCCCAACGGCTCGAGTTTCCACCTTAAACCTGAGAATATTTAATAACCAATTCTAAACAGAGCCAAAACCAGGTTCCTGCTTCTTGTCTCATACGGGCAGCTAGACGCTGCAAAACGCAGGTTTGAACACTGGCAGGTTCCTGGCGTGTGCCTTTGACCAGCAGTATGGCGGAAATGAGGCGTCTGCCAGCGGCACATTAAGCTGTGTGGTAGATTTAGTCTTTACTAGTATTTAAAAAAAAAAAAAGGTTTCTGGGCTACACGCTGCTTTGATAAAAGTTTAGACCCACTTTTTCTGAGACTTGATGACTCCCAGAGCTGGCGGAAAACGTCCCACTGCCATGTTGGGAAGCTGAAGTGGGCGGAGCCAGCAGCCACAGCACCTTTTCAGTCTTAGAATGGTGCAGTTTAAAGCAATGGGCTGAAGGTAATATAAAACATAAGTCACATAAAGATGGCTACCACACAGAGAATTTGGATTATGTTCTCGTTGATATTCGTAACTGAAGAAAAACATTTGATTACAAAAGCTGTTGAGTTATGCCAAAATGTATATTTTAAAGTTACCTTGACTTCAAAATTTGGATTTAAGGATATGTTGCTTTGGAAAAGAGGTTCTGCTTTTGTTTCCACAGAAAGCCAGAGGCTGTGGATTTGTTCCAGATTAAGATACATCAGGTTTCACCAGCCAAGACCCCCCTGAAAGGTCTCCGATGACGCCATGGCCCAGATGATCCAACATCCAGAGCGGTTTCAAGGCAACTGGTTCACACAATACAGCCTCACAGACTACCCCATAGGCCTAAAATTTTCTTTGCATCCCCATAAGATACAGCGCCCCCCCTCCAGCAGGAAGTAGTAAGAGATGCTACGCCCAAATTCCCAAATATACCAAGCTGGCTTTGGAGGTGGAATTGGCTCACTCCCCCTCTAAACCCAGACATATTGCTTTAAAAAAAATGGTTAATAGATTCTTGTGTCCCAAATCAGAAGAGCCCTCTGGTGTGGGACAGAGAAAAACCAATATTTTTTTTAAAACAGGTTGATTATAAATGCAATCTCTTTCTAAAAAGAAAAGGGGATATCATATAGATATATAGGAAAATATAGAGATGATAAGATAAAAGGGTAGATTAATGAACCTACTTTTTAAGAACAACTTGTTTAAAATGTTTTACATTGGTATAGATTTTAGTTTATGTTTAAAATGTTTTACATTGGTATAAATTTTAGTTTATTGATACAAACTTGAAGTTAATTTTGTTATACTGTGTATATATATATATATATATATATATATATATATATATTTCTGTTCTTGTTTGAGGTATTATGTTTATGTAACTCATTTAAAATTGTAATGGATAATTAAAAAATAGATTAATAATTAGTCATCTATGATAATTATATTTGTAGCCAAGTTAGTTAAGTCTTCTAGGTATACATAGATATATTTCAGATAGATAGGCAATCTTCAAACACTTCATAGACCTAGAGAATATGGCATTTAAATAACTTAAAATTCTGTTGACGTGAGACACAATTGCTCCTGGCTGCACCAATTGATCCCGAGAGAATGTTGGGCTTCTAAGACATTTCCATTTGGAAGTTTGTCTTCTTGGCACAAAATGGCCTACTAGGCAAAGAACTACCCTTGCCTTGACGGCTGACAGTACGAATGCAATGCTGTCCTTCCTGGACAAGCGGGACACAAGGAAAGCGACCACTGTACTCTGCCAAGACAGGGTAAGATGGTCTTTCAAAATTCCTGCTTCTGAAAATGGTCTGTCAAATACTCTAGGCCTGTAGCCAATTTGAATGCACCAACAATGCTGAGAAAAATTAGGTGACTGTCCAGGCTGCCAGCTGTCTTGGTCTACTCTTGCAAGATTCCCAAAAGTTGCTTGCATCCATCACCGTTTCTCAGGTACCATTATGTTCCTTCTCAGGTCTTTGATGTGATTGAAAACTAGATAGTTGTAATTTCCTCAGTTATGATAAAAGATAAGTTAGATATAAAACCTTAAACTC